>NC_053394.1:433046448-433283948 GCF_905171765.1 Bufo bufo | reverse complement strand
AGCACACAAGTAATCCGTGAAAAAAAAGGGTGTTTATTGACCCATGTGGACAGCAACGTTTCAGCTCTCTCAATGGAGCCTTTGTCAAGCCATAGTGGTCAGTGCAACATCAGGTGCTTATAAAGCATACAAATTTACAACAATCTCATTACATGATTATACATCAATTATATAAAAACCTGTAAAATATTCCAGTGAGCATGACATCGTAAAGTGACATTGTGCACAGTGCATTCAAAACACTGTATTATGTATAGAACAGTGTCATAAATAATATTTGAAAAACAACCACCTACATAATTGTGATACATACATATCATAAGGCAATCATCAGTGCCAGGTGTCCCTAGTTGTGTTCATGACTAAACAGTAAAGATCTATAACATATTTACTTCTGGATGTCCCATGTGCAGCGGAAGGTCGCAGGACCCGTTCGGCGTCCGGAACTCGGCACTGCGCATGCGCGAGATGAGCTTCCTCCCGCGAGATGTTCTGGGTGTGCGGAGATCGGCGGCCCACATCCAAGATGGCCACAGAGCAACACAGGCGAACTGGGCATGCTCATTCCCCACACTGGGCGGGTAGTCAAGCGGCATACATAGCGATCATGTGAGGAGTCACATGATATCATCACTGGGCAACGGACCTGTCAAACTTAGTTTAAAGAGCTACAGCAACGTAGCATAGGGGGGTACAGCGGACCAATCCAAATCTGTGGCACACACCACTTCTCCATGTTGCCGTCTCGTCCCCAAACGTTATACACACTCAGGTCCATCTGCCCTCTCCATTCACACTTCAGCTCTCCAAGTATGCGGCCTCCATATGAGTTGCAATCAGAGGCAGCAAAATAAGGGGGGTCTAGTGAACACAGGTGTACCCATCAGTTAACACCTTGTCACAGCATCCCCAATAGGAGAACCAAGCTGATGCAGTCACACAATACATAAGTTCACCATCCCAACCGTACGTGTAAAATGGAAATTCGCTGCCTCAGAGCGCCTGCATCACCAAGCACCACCCACAGATGCGGGTCCCCGACGTCCGCCACTCCACAACCCAGCGATCAAAAAGCTCGTGTAGATGTTGAAACGCCGTTCCAGTCCTGCCGTCCTCCAGTGCCCAAACATGCCATCCATTGTAAAATAAAGTGTCACTTTAATCTACAAAGAAGTGATGAATATAAAAAATATAGTGATGAATATAAAAAATATAAAAACAATATTAGTTATTAGCTTAAACTATAGCAATTACACTTGTATATGACCTTACACAAGAGAGACGAGGTCAAATTACCCAGAACCCCACAGAAAAGACAAAACATGGGGTACTACATATCACTCGGACAACCCACATCAACAAACATACATGTGGGGAAACAGACATACAACATAACCAGAGACATCAAACCACCCTAAAATCAACGTTGAGCCCTGCTGGTTTAAGAGTCTTCAACTCGTAAATCCAGTAGAGCTCCCTTCTTTTCAGACGTGTCGTCCTATCCCCACCCCGTCTGGGTAAGGGCACTTGTTCTAGAATCCTAAATTTTAAATCCCGTTCTTGATGGCCTACATCTGTAAAATGCTTGGGAACAGGTAAGTCCAGCCTCTTCTTCCTTATGGTATATCTATGTTGATTCAACCTTGTTTTGACATCCCAGGTTGTTTCCCCGACATACCAAAGTCCACAAGGACAGGTTAGCAGGTAAACAACATAGGATGAATCACATGTAAGGTATTGTTTAATACAAACTGTTTTCCCCGTAGCTGGATTGACAAAGGAGTCACCCTTAATCATATAGGGGCAATTGACACAACTACAGCACGGATAACAGCCCCTTCGTGTGGAACCGAAATACGTGCTGCAGTCAACCTTCCTAGATCCAACATCTGTTCTAACCAATTTGTCACCTAGGTTTCGGCTTCTCCGAAAGGAACATAGTGGCGGTATCTTGAATTCGTCTATATGGTCAAAGCCACTGGCCAAAATCGGCCAGTGCTTTCTGACAATAGTGGATAACCGAGAGCTACTAGAACAATAGTCTGTAACTAGCGGTATCCTAGATGTGGAAATCTTAGATTTAACTGGGTCACCATCCTTCATCCTCACTTCAGTTTTGGTAATACTTTCCCTAACAAGCTTTTTAGGATAACCTCTAGATCGAAATTTTTTAGCCATTTCGGCTAGCCTTTGGTCCCTAATTGGACCTGGCTCAACTATCCTGGCCATCCTTGTGGACTTTGGTATGTCGGGGAAACAACCTGGGATGTCAAAACAAGGTTGAATCAACATAGATATACCATAAGGAAGAAGAGGCTGGACTTACCTGTTCCCAAGCATTTTACAGATGTAGGCCATCAAGAACGGGATTTAAAATTTAGGATTCTAGAACAAGTGCCCTTACCCAGACGGGGTGGGGATAGGACGACACGTCTGAAAAGAAGGGAGCTCTACTGGATTTACGAGTTGAAGACTCTTAAACCAGCAGGGCTCAACGTTGATTTTAGGGTGGTTTGATGTCTCTGGTTATGTTGTATGTCTGTTTCCCCACATGTATGTTTGTTGATGTGGGTTGTCCGAGTGATATGTAGTACCCCATGTTTTGTCTTTTCTGTGGGGTTCTGGGTAATTTGACCTCGTCTCTCTTGTGTAAGGTCATATACAAGTGTAATTGCTATAGTTTAAGCTAATAACTAATATTGTTTTTATATTTTTTATATTCATCACTATATTTTTTATATTCATCACTTCTTTGTAGATTAAAGTGACACTTTATTTTACAATGGATGGCATGTTTGGGCACTGGAGGACGGCAGGACTGGAACGGCGTTTCAACATCTACACGAGCTTTTTGATCGCTGGGTTGTGGAGTGGCGGACGTCGGGGACCCGCATCTGTGGGTGGTGCTTGGTGATGCAGGCGCTCTGAGGCAGCGAATTTCCATTTTACACGTACGGTTGGGATGGTGAACTTATGTATTGTGTGACTGCATCAGCTTGGTTCTCCTATTGGGGATGCTGTGACAAGGTGTTAACTGATGGGTACACCTGTGTTCACTAGACCCCCCTTATTTTGCTGCCTCTGATTGCAACTCATATGGAGGCCGCATACTTGGAGAGCTGAAGTGTGAATGGAGAGGGCAGATGGACCTGAGTGTGTATAACGTTTGGGGACGAGACGGCAACAT
Source organism: Bufo bufo (assembly GCF_905171765.1). Lineage (NCBI taxonomy): Eukaryota > Metazoa > Chordata > Amphibia > Anura > Bufonidae > Bufo > Bufo bufo. The sequence goes on along the minus strand of NC_053394.1, from coordinate 433,280,761 downwards.
GGAGAAGTGGTGTGTGCCACAGATTTGGATTGGTCCGCTGTACCCCCCTATGCTACGTTGCTGTAGCTCTTTAAACTAAGTTTGACAGGTCCGTTGCCCAGTGATGATATCATGTGACTCCTCACATGATCGCTATGTATGCCGCTTGACTACCCGCCCAGTGTGGGGAATGAGCATGCCCAGTTCGCCTGTGTTGCTCTGTGGCCATCTTGGATGTGGGCCGCCGATCTCCGCACACCCAGAACATCTCGCGGGAGGAAGCTCATCTCGCGCATGCGCAGTGCCGAGTTCCGGACGCCGAACGGGTCCTGCGACCTTCCGCTGCACATGGGACATCCAGAAGTAAATATGTTATAGATCTTTACTGTTTAGTCATGAACACAACTAGGGACACCTGGCACTGATGATTGCCTTATGATATGTATGTATCACAATTATGTAGGTGGTTGTTTTTCAAATATTATTTATGACACTGTTCTATACATAATACAGTGTTTTGAATGCACTGTGCACAATGTCACTTTACGATGTCATGCTCACTGGAATATTTTACAGGTTTTTATATAATTGATGTATAATCATGTAATGAGATTGTTGTAAATTTGTATGCTTTATAAGCACCTGATGTTGCACTGACCACTATGGCTTGACAAAGGCTCCATTGAGAGAGCTGAAACGTTGCTGTCCACATGGGTCAATAAACACCCTTTTTTTTCACGGATTACTTGTGTGCTGCCTTGGATTTTTTCCTTCTTTATATCTCATTTGGACCAGGTCCGTGGCCCTTTTCAAGGTATTGCACCTGCTCATACATTGTGTGCTGCTCTTCTATTTTTTACTTTATATTATCTGGACCAGACGAGCTGTTTTGCACCATCACCATGGAAGAGAATGTAACTACTGGTAACCCTGATGTGTTTTCTTACACGAGAGAAGATGAGGAGAGAATTTTCCAGAACACGGTGAGAGATGTCTCCTTCTTATCCGCTCCTTCTGTTTTAGACGTCAAGAAAAAGCTTGAGTATGATTCAAAACGTTCCATTAATCTGGATCTACATCTGCAAACGCTAAGCGAATACCATCGCCTCCATAGAATACCGAGAGGTATGCGCTCGCACCTTAGACCGGACTTGTTTTTAAATAATTCTGAGTTTTGTGCGAGATTCACACAAATTTCTAATAAATATGCTTTTGACTTTATGTTATTAAATATAGAATTTTTGCAAAAGGAGTTATCCATCACAGGGGCTAGCACACAAGCCCTCACTAACCAACTTAAATTGATGCTTTCCCAAGAGGATTTTGACACCTATATGTCAGCTAGTGCTGTATTTCTTGAAAAATTTAAGGGTGATCTCCAGGCAAAAAAACGAAGTAAATGGTCCAGGGATATGGACGACTATGCCACTGGCTATGTTTATAATTGGCAAGGTGACCTTAGAAAAAATCGGAGACCGATTGGAGAAAAAAGATCCCCAGCCATGGCGAGTGATAATAGAAATACACACCAAGGATCCAAAGAGAAGGGTGCTGCATTTTCTCCTAGGAGTGGAGTTTCTCGTTCTTCTTTTCCGGAGCAGAGTACAGAACCAGGAGACTCCGGCGGGGCGGTCGGCGCCAGCACAAGTGGAGAAAGAGAGCGGGCACCCAGATCCCAGAGACCAAGGACGGCGAAAGAAAGGAAGAAAATACAGTGGTAAACATATCTTCTACCACACTTACCAGTGAACAGATTCATGTTCTAAACAAGGGACTATCCTTTTGCCCCGTAGCCACAACCAACTGGTTCAATGTTGAGCTAGATTTACAAAAATTTTACCGTATGATTAGATTGAAGGTGTGGGCCTCTGAGCAACAGGATAGATCACGTATTGATAACATAAGAACAAGTGAATTAACTTTACATGATACGGGACTTTTCCTAAAAAGTGACTTTAATCCTGTGTCACACCATCCTGCCATTGAGGCTTTTACTCTGGCAGTAGGGCGAGACATAGATAAATTGAAGCGTGAATTGATAGCGAATCCCATGGGCCATGCTAACATGACGTCTGAGGATATCAAAGCCGTTGGAGATCTGTCTTCAAACCGCAGCCTCACCATCAAGTCTGCGGACAAGGGTGGTGGGGTTGTGGTAATGGACACGGATCTCTACGTGCAAGAAATCCTATCACAGTTGGCGGACAGTAATGTGTATCAGCGGGTCTCCAATGATCCTAAGTTTAATCTACTGAGGGAACTCAGGGATATGTTATTACAGGCCAAATCGGGTGGCATCATAGATGAGAAATTGTGTAATTATCTGTTATGTGAAAAACCAATGACCCCAATATTATATACGCTTCCGAAGATACACAAGGATTTGCGTGCCCCCCCGGGCCGACCCATTGTGTCCGGCAGGGGCTCCTTGTTTTGTAATCCAGCTATTTTCCTTGATAGGATCTTGCGGCCGTTTGCTGTGTCCGCCAGATCCTATATAAGGGATACCAGTGATTTTCTGGTGAAGATCAAGGATCTGAGAATCCCTGATGGCGCCATTCTTGCGTCCTTTGACGTGTGTAGTTTATACACGTCAATCGAGCATGAATTGGGGCTCCATGCAGTGGAACTATGTCTTATGCAGACGACCTACACTGAGGAATGCAGGTTATTTTTATTGGGATTATTGAGATTTATTCTTTTTAGAAATTATTTCTTATTTCAGGATGATTATTATGTACAGTTGAGGGGGACAGCGATGGGGTCCAATGTGGCGCCCACCTATGCAAATATATATATGACACATTTGGAAGACTCATACGTCTATGGATGCCGCCACTTCAGCCATGTGCTGGGGTGGTGGCGTTACATAGATGATGTTTTTTTGATATGGGTGGGCGCCACAGAGGACCTCATGGCTTTCCACTCATTCCTGAATGAGATTGACCCCAGCGTCAAATTTACCTTGATTCACTCACATGAGAGAATACAATTTCTTGACACTGAGGTGAGTATTCAGGGAGATACCCTGTCTACCGACCTCTTTGTGAAATCTACGGACAAAAACACGCTTGTCAGATACGAGAGCCACCACCCGCGGCCAATGATTAAGTCCCTCCCATACAGTCAGATGTTACGAGTGGCCAGGATAGTTGAGCCAGGTCCAATTAGGGACCAAAGGCTAGCCGAAATGGCTAAAAAATTTCGATCTAGAGGTTATCCTAAAAAGCTTGTTAGGGAAAGTATTACCAAAACTGAAGTGAGGATGAAGGATGGTGACCCAGTTAAATCTAAGATTTCCACATCTAGGATACCGCTAGTTACAGACTATTGTTCTAGTAGCTCTCGGTTATCCACTATTGTCAGAAAGCACTGGCCGATTTTGGCCAGTGGCTTTGACCATATAGACGAATTCAAGATACCGCCACTATGTTCCTTTCGGAGAAGCCGAAACCTAGGTGACAAATTGGTTAGAACAGATGTTGGATCTAGGAAGGTTGACTGCAGCACGTATTTCGGTTCCACACGAAGGGGCTGTTATCCGTGCTGTAGTTGTGTCAATTGCCCCTATATGATTAAGGGTGACTCCTTTGTCAATCCAGCTACGGGGAAAACAGTTTGTATTAAACAATACCTTACATGTGATTCATCCTATGTTGTTTACCTGCTAACCTGTCCTTGTGGACTTTGGTATGTCGGGGAAACAACCTGGGATGTCAAAACAAGGTTGAATCAACATAGATATACCATAAGGAAGAAGAGGCTGGACTTACCTGTTCCCAAGCATTTTACAGATGTAGGCCATCAAGAACGGGATTTAAAATTTAGGATTCTAGAACAAGTGCCCTTACCCAGACGGGGTGGGGATAGGACGACACGTCTGAAAAGAAGGGAGCTCTACTGGATTTACGAGTTGAAGACTCTTAAACCAGCAGGGCTCAACGTTGATTTTAGGGTGGTTTGATGTCTCTGGTTATGTTGTATGTCTGTTTCCCCACATGTATGTTTGTTGATGTGGGTTGTCCGAGTGATATGTAGTACCCCATGTTTTGTCTTTTCTGTGGGGTTCTGGGTAATTTGACCTCGTCTCTCTTGTGTAAGGTCATATACAAGTGCAATTGCTATAGTTTAAGCTAATAACTAATATTGTTTTTATATTTTTTATATTCATCACTATATTTTTTATATTCATCACTTCTTTGTAGATTAAAGTGACACTTTATTTTACAATGGATGGCATGTTTGGGCACTGGAGGACGGCAGGACTGGAACGGCGTTTCAACATCTACACGAGCTTTTTGATCGCTGGGTTGTGGAGTGGCGGACGTCGGGGACCCGCATCTGTGGGTGGTGCTTGGTGATGCAGGCGCTCTGAGGCAGCGAATTTCCATTTTACACGTACGGTTGGGATGGTGAACTTATGTATTGTGTGACTGCATCAGCTTGGTTCTCCTATTGGGGATGCTGTGACAAGGTGTTAACTGATGGGTACACCTGTGTTCACTAGACCCCCCTTATTTTGCTGCCTCTGATTGCAACTCATATGGAGGCCGCATACTTGGAGAGCTGAAGTGTGAATGGAGAGGGCAGATGGACCTGAGTGTGTATAACGTTTGGGGACGAGACGGCAACATGGAGAAGTGGTGTGTGCCACAGATTTGGATTGGTCCGCTGTACCCCCCTATGCTACGTGGCTGTAGCTCTTTAAACTAAGTTTGACAGGTCCGTTGCCCAGTGATGATATCATGTGACTCCTCACATGATCGCTATGTATGCCGCTTGACTACCCGCCCAGTGTGGGGAATGAGCATGCCCAGTTCGCCTGTGTTGCTCTGTGGCCATCTTGGATGTGGGCCGCCGATCTCCGCACACCCAGAACATCTCGCGGGAGGAAGCTCATCTCGCGCATGCGCAGTGCCGAGTTCCGGACGCCGAACGGGTCCTGCGACCTTCCGCTGCACATGGGACATCCAGAAGTAAATATGTTATAGATCTTTACTGTTTAGTCATGAACACAACTAGGGACACCTGGCACTGATGATTGCCTTATGATATGTATGTATCACAATTATGTAGGTGGTTGTTTTTCAAATATTATTTATGACACTGTTCTATACATAATACAGTGTTTTGAATGCACTGTGCACAATGTCACTTTACGATGTCATGCTCACTGGAATATTTTACAGGTTTTTATATAATTGATGTATAATCATGTAATGAGATTGTTGTAAATTTGTATGCTTTATAAGCACCTGATGTTGCACTGACCACTATGGCTTGACAAAGGCTCCATTGAGAGAGCTGAAACGTTGCTGTCCACATGGGTCAATAAACACCCTTTTTTTTCACGGATTACTTGTGTGCTGCCTTGGATTTTTTCCTTCTTTTTTTCTAGATAGATAGATAGATAGATAATAGATAATAGATAGATAGATGATAGATAGATAATAGATAATAGATAGATAGATAATAGATAGATAGATAGATAATAGATAGATAATAGATAGATAGATAATAGATAGATAATAGATAGATAGATGATAGATAGATAGATAATAGATAGATAGATAGATAGTTAATAGATATTAGATAGATAGATAATAGATAGATAGATAGATAGATGGATAGATAATAGATAGATAATAGATAATAGATAGATAATAGATAGATAGATAATAGATAGATAATAGATAGATAGATAGATAATAGATAGATAATAGATAGATAATAGATAGATAGATAGATAGATAGATAATAGATAGATAGATAATAGATAGATAGATAGATAGATAATAGATAGATAGATAATAGATAGATAATAAATAGATAGATAGATAGATAATAGATAGTTTTGATGCCTTCATAGTCATGAAAATAAAGAAAACTCTTTGAATGAGAAGGTGTGTCCAAACTTTTGGTCTGTACTGTGGATAGAAGATAGAAGATAGATAGATGGATAGATAATAGATAGATAATAGATAGATAGGAGATAGATAGATAGATAGATAGATAGATAGATGGATAGATAATAGATAGATAGATAGATAATAGATAGATAGATAATAGATAGGTGATAGATAATAGATAATAGATAGATAGATAATAGATAATAGATAGATAATAGATAGATAGATAATAGATAGATGATAGATAGATAATAGATAGATAGATAGATAGATAGATAATAGATAGATGATAGATAGATAATAGATAGATAGATAGATAGATAATAGATAGATAGATAGATAGATAGATAGATATTGGTTGTCACTCAGTTTTCCTGGACTCCTGACAAATCTTCCTAGGAGGAGGACAGTCTGACTACAGAAGATCTGGCACCTGGGAAAGCTGGGTGATAACTGTCCCTGAGCCGGATGGAAGGAGGAAGACTCTTGGAGCAACAATCATCCTGTAAGAAGGGCTCGCTGTGCAGTCAGTGGTCTCCAGTGGCAGTCAGCAGGTGCAGTGTGTGGTCGGCGGTCTCCAGTGGCAGTCAGCAGGTCAGGTGTGCGGTCGGTGGTCTCCAGTGGCAGTCAGCAGGTCAGGTGTGCAGTCGGTTGTCTCCAGTGGCAGTCAGCAGGTGCGGTGTGTGGTCGGTGGTCTCCAGTGGCAGTCAGCAGGTGCGGTGTGCGGTCGGTGGTCTCCAGTAGCCGTCAGGAGGTCAGGTGTGCAGTCGGTGGTCTCCGGTAGCAGCCAGCAGGTACGGTGTGTGGTCGGTGGTCTCCAGTGGCAGTCAGCAGGTCCAGTGTGTGGTCGGTGGTCTGTAGTGGCAGTCAGCAGGTCCAGTGTGTGGTCGGTGGTCTCCGGTCGTAGTCAGCAGGTCCAGTGTGTGGTCGGTGGTCTGTAGTGGCAGTCAGCAGGTCCGGTGTGTGGTCGGTGGTCTGTAGTGGCAGTCAGCAGGTCCAGTGTGTGGTCGGTGGTCTGTAGTGGCAGTCAGCAGGTCCAGTGTGTGGTCGGTGGTCTGTAGTGGCAGTCAGCAGGTCCAGTGTGTGGTCGGTGGTCTGTAGTGGCAGTCAGCAGGTCCAGTGTGTGGTCGGAGGTCTGTAGTGGCAGTCAGCAGGTCCCGTGTGTGGTCGGTGGTCTGTAGTGGTAGTCAGTAGGTCCAGTGTGTGGTCGGAGGTCTGTAGTGGCAGTCAGCAGGTCCCGTGTGTGGTCGGTGGTCTGTAGTGGCAGTCAGCAGGTCCGGTGTGTGGTCGGTGGTCTGTAGTGGCAGTCAGCAGTTCCGGTGTGTGGTCGGTGGTCTGTAGTGGCAGTCAGCAGGTCCGGTGTGTGGTCGGTGGTCTGTAGTGGCAGTCAGCAGGTCCAGTGTGTGGTCGGTGGTCTGTAGTGGCAGTCAGCAGGTCCAGTGTGTGGTCGGTGGTCTGTAGTGGCAGTCAGCAGGTCCAGTGTGTGGTCGGTGGTCTGTAGTGGCAGTCAGCAGGTCCAGTGTGTGGTCGGAGGTCTGTAGTGGCAGTCAGCAGGTCCCGTGTGTGGTCGGTGGTCTGTAGTGGTAGTCAGTAGGTCCAGTGTGTGGTCGGAGGTCTGTAGTGGCAGTCAGCAGGTCCCGTGTGTGGTCGGTGGTCTGTAGTGGCAGTCAGCAGGTCCGGTGTGTGGTCGGTGGTCTGTAGTGGCAGTCAGCAGGTCCGGTGTGTGGTCGGTGGTCTGTAGTGGCAGTCAGCAGGTCCGGTGTGTGGTCGGTGGTCTGTAGTGGCAGTCAGCAGGTCCAGTGTGTGGTCGGTGGTCTGTAGTGGCAGTCAGCAGGTCCAGTGTGTGGTCGGTGGTCTGTAGTGGCAGTCAGCAGGTCCAGTGTGTGTGGTCGGTGGTCTGTAGTGGCAGTCAGCAGGTCCGGTGTGTGGTCGGTGGTCTGTAGTGGCAGTCAGCAGGTCCGGTGTGTGGTCGGTGGTCTGTAGTGGCAGTCAGCAGGTCCAGTGTGTGGTCAGTGGTCTGTAGTGGCAGTCAGCAGGTCCGGTGTGTGGTCGGTGGTCTGTGGTGGCAGTCAGCAGGTCCGGTGTGTGGTCGGTGGTCTGTAGTGGCAGTCAGCAGGTCCGGTGTGTGGTCGGTGGTCTGTAGTGGCAGTCAGCAGGTCCAGTGTGTGGTCGGTGGTCTGTAGTGGCAGTCAGCAAGTCCAGTGTGTGGTCGGTGGACAGTAGTGGCAGTCAGCAAGTCCAGTGTGTGGTCGGTGGTCTGTAGTGGCAGTCAGCAGGTCCAGTGTGTGGTTGGTGGTCAGTAGTGGCAGTCAGCAGGTCCAGTGTGTGGTCGGTGGTCAGTAGTGGCAGTCAGCAGGTCCAGTGTGTGTGGTCGGTGGTCTGTAGTGACAGTCAGCAGGTCCGGTGTGTGGTCGGTGGTCTGTAGTGGCAGTCAGCAGGTCCGGTGTGTGGTCGGTGGTCTGTAGTGGCAGTCAGCAGGTCCAGTGTGTGGTCAGTGGTCTGTAGTGGCAGTCAGCAGGTCCGGTGTGTGGTCGGTGGTCTGTAGTGGCAGTCAGCAGGTCCGGTGTGTGGTCGGTGGTCTGTAGTGGCAGTCAGCAGGTCCAGTGTGTGGTTGGTGGTCAGTAGTGGCAGTCAGCAGGTCCAGTGTGTGGTCGGTGGTCAGTAGTGGCAGTCAGCAGGTCCAGTGTGTGGTCGGTGGTCTGTAGTGGCAGTCAGCAGGTCCAGTGTGTGGTCGGTGGTCTGTAGTGGCAGTCAGCAGGTCCAGTGTGTGGTCGGTGGTCAGTAGTGACAGTCAGCAGGTCCAGTGTGTGGTCGGTGGTCAGTAGTGGCAGTCAGCAGGTCCAGTGTGTGGTCGGTGGTCAGTAGTGGCAGTCAGCAGGTCCAGTGTGTGGTCGGTGGTCTGTAGTGGCAGTCAGCATGTCCAGTGTGTGGTCGGTGGTCAGTAGTGGCAGTCAGCAGGTCCAGTGTGTGGTCGGTAGTCAGTAGTGGCAGTCAGCAGGTCCAGTGTGTGGTCGGTGGTCTGTAGTGGCAGTCAGCAGGTCCAGTGTGTGGTCAGTGGTCTCCAGTAGCAGTCAGCGGGTCCAGTGTGTGGTCGGTGGTCTGTAGTGGCAGTCAGCAGGTCCAGTGTGTGGTCGGTGGTCTCCAGTGGCAGTCAGCAGGTCCAGTGTGTGGTCGGTGGTCAGTAGTGGCAGTCAGCAGGTCCAGTGTGTGGTCGGTGGTCAGTAGTGGCAGTCAGCAGGTCCAGTGTGTGGTCGGTGGTCAGTAGTGGCAGTCAGCAGGTCCAGTGTGTGGTCGGTGGTCTGTAGTGGCAGTCAGCAGGTCTAGTGTGTGGTCGGTGGTCAGTAGTGGCAGTTAGCAGGTCCAGTGTGTGGTCGGTGGTCAGTAGTGGCAGTCAGCAGGTCCAGTGTGTGGTCGGTGGTCTGTAGTGGCAGTCAGCAGGTCCAGTGTGTGGTCGGTGGTCAGTAGTGGCAGTCAGCAGGTCCAGTGTGTGGTCGGTGGTCAGTAGTGGCAGTCAGCAGGTCCAGTGTGTGGTCGGTGGTCAGTAGTGGCAGTCAGCAGGTCCAGTGTGTGGTCGGTGGTCTGTAGTGGCAGTCAGCAGGTCCAGTGTGTGGTCGGTGGTCAGTAGTGGCAGTTAGCAGGTCCAGTGTGTGGTCGGTGGTCAGTAGTGGCAGTCAGCAGGTCCAGTGTGTGGTCGTGGTCTGTAGTGGCAGTCAGCAGGTCCAGTGTGTGGTCAGTGGTCTCCAGTAGCAGTCAGCAGGTCCAGTGTGTGGTCGGTGGTCTGTAGTGGCAGTCAGCAGGTCCAGTGTGTGGTCGGTGGTCAGTAGTGGCAGTTAGCAGGTCCAGTGTGTGGTCGGTGGTCAGTAGTGGCAGTCAGCAGGTCCAGTGTGTGGTCGGTGGTCTGTAGTGGCAGTCAGCAGGTCCAGTGTGTGGTCGGTGGTCAGTAGTGGCAGTCAGCAGGTCCAGTGTGTGGTCGGTGGTCAGTAGTGGCAGTCAGCAGGTCCAGTGTGTGGTCGGTGGTCAGTAGTGGCAGTCAGCAGGTCCAGTGTGTGGTCGGTGGTCAGTAGTGGCAGTTAGCAGGTCCAGTGTGTGGTCGGTGGTCAGTAGTGGCAGTCAGCAGGTCCAGTGTGTGGTCGGTGGTCTGTAGTGGCAGTCAGCAGGTCCAGTGTGTGGTCAGTGGTCTCCAGTAGCAGTCAGCAGGTCCGGTGTGTGGTCGGTGGTCTGTAGTGGCAGTCAGCAGGTCCAGTGTGTGGTCGGTGGTCTGTAGTGGCAGTCAGCAAGTCCAGTGTGTGGTCGGTGGTCTCCAGTGGCAGTCAGCAGGTCCAGTGTGTGGTCGGTGGTCTCCAGTAGCAGTCAGCAGGTCCAGTGTGTGGTCGGTGGTCTCCAGTGGCAGTCAGCAGGTCCAGTGTGTGGTCGGTGGTCTGTAGTGGCAGTCAGCAGGTCCAGTGTGTGGTCGGTGGTCTCCAGTGGCAGTCAGCAGGTCGGTGGTCGCACACTGGGAGGGGCGCACCCGTCACCGGGGGGCGGGCCCAGCAGGCAGCAGTAGCTCCTCTCCCCCCTCTGGCAGGCGCAGTGCTGGGGATGGAGCGGCGGCGGAGAGCCGGCATCGCCCTCACCCTCAGCTCCCTGTCCCTGCTCTTCTCCGTCACCGCCTTCTGCAGCAGCTACTGGTGCCAGGGCGTCCGCAAGGTGCCCAAACCCTTCTGCACCGGGGCCGCCCGGGAGAAGGCGGGGCTCTGCATCCGCGGCAACGGCTCCGACTCCAACGGCAGCGCCGCCGTGCACTACTCCTGGGAGACCGGCGAAGACAAGTTCCTGGAGCGGCGCTTCCATGCCGGCATCTGGGTGTCCTGCGAGGAGACCGTCAGCGGGGACGGTGAGTGGCTCTGCTGCGTCTGTCACACTCGGCTCTGCTGCATCTGCTACACTCGGCTCTGCTGCATCTGCTACACTCGGCTCTGCTGCGTCTGTCACACTCGGCTCTGCTGCATCGGCTACACTCGGCTCTGCTGCATCGGCTACACTCGGCTCTGCTGCATCTGCTACACTCGGCTCTGCTGCATCGGCTACACTCGGCTCTGCTGCATCTGCTACACTCGGCTCTGCTGCATCTGCTACACTCGGCTCTGCTGCGTCTGCTACACTCGGCTCTGCTGCGTCTGTTACACTCGGCTCTGCTGCATCTGCTACACTCGGCTCTGCTGCGTCTGTCACACTCGGCTCTGCTGCGTCTGTCACACTCGGCTCTGCTGCGTCTGTCACACTCGGCTCTGCTGCATCTGCTACACTCGGCTCTGCTGCATGTGTCACACTCGGCTCTGCTGCGTCTGTCACACTCGGCTCTGCTGCATCGGCTACACTCGGCTCTGCTGCATCTGCTACACTCGGCTCTGCTGCATGTGTCACACACGGCTCTGCTGCATCTGTGACACTCGGCTCTGCTGCATCTGTTACACTCGGCTCTGCTGCATCTGTTACACACTCGGCTCTGCTGCATCTGTCACACTCGGCTCTGCTGCATCTGCTACACTCGGCTCTGCTGCATCTGTTACACTCGGCTCTGCTGCGTCTGTGACACACACGGCTCTGCTGCATGTGTCACACTCGGCTCTGCTGCGTCTGTTACACTCGGCACTGCTGCGTCTGTTACACTCGGCTCTGCTGCGTCTGTTACACTCGGCTCTGCTGCGTCTGTTACACTCGGCTCTGCTGCGTCTGTTACACTCGGCTCTGCTGCGTCTGTTACACTCGGCTCTGCTGCGTCTGTTACACTCGGCTCTGCTGCGTCTGTTACACTCGTGTGACTGACAGGGCTCTACTATACTAAATCTGTTACCCTCAGTTCTGCTTCATCTGACGGGACACATACTTAGCTCTGCTGCATCTGTTACACTTGGCTCTGCTGTGTGTGACTGACGGGGCTCTGCTGCGTGTGACTGACGGGGCTTTACTATACTAAACCTGTTACCCTCAGCTCTGCCTTATCTGACGGGACACATACTTAGCTCTGCTGCATCTTCTAGGTAGAGCTCTTTTGCATCAGACATATTCATCACTGCTACTTCACTAGGACATTGGACATGCACTCAGCCCTGCTGCATCTCATACACTCAGCCTTACAACATAAGACATATTCAACTCTTGTGCGTCTGATACACTCAGCTCTGCTACATGTGACACAGTAAGCCCTGCTGCTTCTGCAGTCTATTACAAATTCAGCTATGATGTCTCACAATACCACAAGTAAAACATGTCATAAGCTCTGCTACATCTGACAAACATAGCTCTGATGCACCAGACAAACACAGCTTTACTTTATATATAGCAAACTCAACTGCCCTTCCTGTAACAAATGTGCCTGAAAAAAAATCAGATCCGCAGTATCTGCTAAATTCAGTTCTTTTACATATCGCACACTCAGCACTGCTACATATGTGTCCATGTATGGGCTTGTGGGGGTTACAAGTGCTTATTCCACTGGGACATGAAGGGGTTAATACCAGGGCTGCTCTGAGGGATGGGTTCTGTGGCTTTAGAAATGATTGAGAGGCATTATTGATAAGGAATAGACCCTGATGGATGAGAGCTGGGATTTAAAGGGACAGTACATTATGTACCCCGCTTCTGGGGACCAGGACTTATAATAGACCAGTGCGCTGGTCACTTTAAATGACGGAAGCCACGGGGAGGCCGACCGGCGACCCACCCGAGATCCTAACTGCAGGTGCAGCATCGTATGATAGTCCAACTTCCTGAATATAATGCAAGAACTACAGTTTAGGCTGACACTCAGCCAAAGCAGGAGACGAGCAAGAGAGGGGGAGCTAGGAAGGAAGGGGTTATATCCTTAAAGTAAATGCGTAGGGTGAGTGACAACCCCTGTGGATGTCGCAATTAGCCGCCATTGGTAGTTGTCGCCTACCCATGAGGCACACGCCGAGCTAACAGTGCTCTTGATGTGTAACTTTGACACAATGCTGATTCACCACCAGGAGGCCCTGCGGCATTGGCGGCTGGGGGGGGGGGGTCACTAAAAAATGGCAGCTTAGGTGACCAACAGGTGAGATCCATCTCTGGTCATCCTGGTGGACACGATGGGCTTTCACTAAACTCCGCCTACAAGACAGGCCAGCAAAATTAAACGCAGCTCTGGGTGTGACTGGAGCAGAGCATGTGACACAGCTGAGGCAGGTACGTCTTGTGCAAAATATTCTATGTACAGACCCAACGCTGCAGGAGGGAGGTCGGGATGCAGCTCTGGATGTGACTAGAGTACACCGACAGAGCACCGCCATATTGTGTACAGTGTTATAATGCTTCATGTCCCCCTCTATAATTATTACATAAAGCGGATTGTGCTTAACACCTTCAGGACCCTGCCATTTTTCACCTTAAGGACCCGGCCATTTTTAGCAAATCTGTCATGTGTCACTTTATGTGGTGACTTATCCGGGCCATTCTGAGATTGTTTTCTCATCACATATTGTACTTCATGACACTGGTAGAATTGAGTCAAAAACATTTATTTTTATTTATAAAAATAAATAAATACAAAATGTACCAGAAATTAGGAAAAATTTGCAAATTTCAATTTCTCTACTTCTATTTTAATACATAGTTACACCTAAAAAAAATAGTTACTACTTTACAATCTGCATGTTTGGTACCCAGACCCGAACCCGGACTTCTTCACAGAAGTTCAGGTTTGGGTTCGGTGTTGTGTAGATTGTATTATTTTACCTTATAACATGGTTATAAGGTAAAATAATAGCATTCTGAATACAGACTGCATAGTAAATTAGGGATGGAGGGGTTAAAAACACAAACAAATTTAACTCCCCTCATCCACTTGGTCGCGTAGCGGATCTCCTCTTCTTTCTACTTTCTTCAGGACCTGGCTAAAGGACCTTTGATGACGTCACTGTGCTCATCACATGGTCCATCACCATGGTAAAAGATCATGTGATGGACCATGTGATGAGCACAGTGACGTCATCAAAGGTCCTTTAGCCAGGTCCTGAAGAAAGTAGAAAGAAGAGGAGATCCGCTACGCGACCAAGTGGATGAGGGGAGTTAAATTTGTTTGTGTTTTTAACCCCTCCATCCCTAATTTACTTAGCATTCTGTATTCAGAATGCTATTATTTTTCCCTTATAACCATGTTATAAGGGAAAAGAATAGAGATCGGGTCTCCATCCCGATCGTCACCTAGCAACCATGCGTGAAAATCACACCGCATCCGCACTTGCTTGCGGATGCTTGCGATTTTCACGCAGCTCTATTCACTTCTATGGGGCCTGCGTTGCGTGAAAAACACTCAATGTAGAGCATGCTGCGATTTTCACGCAATGCACAAGTAATGCGTGAAAATCACCGCTCATGTACACAGCCCCATAGAAATGAATGGGTCCGGATTCAGTGCGGGTGCAATGCGTTCACCTCACTCATTGCATCCGCGCGGAATTCTCGCCCGTGTGAAAGGGGCCTTTTTAAGAAAATTTTCACAAAACGCACTTTTTAAGGACCAGTACAGGTCTGAAGTCACTTTGTGAGGCTTACATAATAGAAACCACCCAAAAATGACCCCCTTTTAGAAACTAAACCCAAACTTTGTTAACCCTTTAGGTGTTCCACAAAAATTTATGGAAGATGGAGATGAAATTTCTGAATTTCACTTTTTTGGCAGATTTTTCATTTTAATAAATTCTTTGCCACTAACAAATCAAGGGTTAACAGCCAAACAAAACTCAATATTTATGGCCCTGATTCTGTAGTTTACAGAAACACCCCATATGTGGTCGTAAACAGCTGTACGGGCACACGGCAGGGCGCAGAAGGAAAGGAACACCATACGGTTTTTGGAAGGCAGGTTTTGCTGAACTGGTTTTTTTTTGACACCATCTCCCATTTGAAGCCCCCCTGATGCACCCCTAGAGTAGAAACTCCAAAAAAGTGGCCCCATTTTGGAAACTACGGGATAAGGTGGCAGTTTTGTTGGTACTATTTTAGGGTACATATGAGTTTTGGTTGCTCTATATTACACTTTTTGTGAGGCAAGGTTTTGGCACCGTTTTTATTTTTTGTTATTTACAATGTTCCCCTGAGGGGTTAGGTCATGTGATATTTTTATAGAGCAGGTTGTTACGGACGCGGCGATACCTAATATGACTACTTTTTTGTTCAGTTTTACATAACAAAGCATTTTTGAAAAAAAATGATTTTTTTTTAGTGTCTCCACATTCTGAAAGCCGTAGTTTAATTTCTTTTTTGGGCGACTGTCTTGTGTAGGGGCTCGTTTTTTTCGGGATGAGATGATGATTTGTTTGGTACTATTATAGGGTGCATATGACTTTTTGATCACTTGCTATTACACTTTTTGTGAAGTAAGGTGACAAAAAATGGCTTTTTTGACACCGTTTTTATTTTATTATTATTATTATTTTATTTTTATAGAGCAGGTTATTACGGACATGGCGATACCTAATATGTCTACTGTAAGTTTTACACAATAAAAAATAATGTTTTAGTGTCTCCATAGTCTGAGAGCCATAGTTTTTTTCTTTGTTATTTTTTTGGGCGATTATCTTAGGTAGGGTATGATTTTTGCAGGATGAGATGACAGTTTAATTGGCACTATTTTGGGGTACCTATAACTTTTTGATCTCTTGCTATTACACTGATGTGATGTAAGGTGACAAAAAAATGGCTTTTTTGTCACCATTTTTATTTTATCTTTTTAACGGTGGTCACCTGAGGGGTTAGGTCATGTGGTATTTTTATAGAGCAGGTTGTTACGGTCGTGGCAATACCTAATAAGTATACTTTCTTTAAAAATGTTCTTTACTTAAGTTTTACACAATAACAGCATTTTTGAAACAAAAAAAACTATGTTTTAGTGTCTGACACTGCAAGCTGCGTTTTAGTGGCCGCCTAAAAAACGCAACGGAGACCAAACGCAGCCAAACTGATGCATTCTGAGCGGATCCTTACCCATTCAGAATGCATTGGGGCTGAACTGATCTGTTTTGGGGCATCTTGTGAGAGCCTTGAAACGGATCTCACAGGCGGACCCAGAAACGCCAGTGTGAAAGGAGCCTAAGGTGGGGGCTCATTTTTTGCGGGATGAGGTGACTGTTAGATTGGTACTATTTTGGGGGGTATTCGCCTTTTTGATCGCTTGGTGTTGCACTTTTAGTGATGTACGGTGACCAAAAAATGGTTTATTTAGCACAGTTTTTATTTAATTTTTTTGACGGTGTACACCTGAGGGGTTAAGTCATGTGATATGTTTATAGAGCCGGTCGATATGGATGCTTTGATACCTAATATGTCTACTTTTCTTTTTTTTCCCTATTTTTTTTACAAAAAAGTTTTTTCCCTTTATTTTTTGTCCCACTTTGGGACTTCAACTTTTGGGGGTCTGATCCCCTTTACAATGCATTACAATACAGGGGGCTGGATCTCACAGGCTCTCCCCCAGCAGCACGGGGACCCAATGGCTTCTTACTCCCTGTATGGTCATCGCACAGCTGTGCAGTGCTGGTGCATGAAGCAGGGGTCCGGCTATCAGTGACTGCCGGACCCCTGCCGCTGATCGGGTGGGCGCAGCTCCTGCAACCGCCCGATAACCATGACGTACATGTACTTCTCTGGTCCTTAAGTCACTGCCAGAGATGACGTACATGTACGTCATGGGTCCTTAAGGAGTTAAGATTCACCTTTAGGAGAGAGAATAACGACCTCTACAGCACTGACTGAGAATGTAACTGCAATACAGTGATAGAAAACACAATGTAACGACACATCACCGAGCAGCATTATAGTAGTTATATCCTTGTATATAGGAGGCAGTATTATAGTAGTTATATTCTTGTACATAGGAGGCAGTATTATAGTAGTTATATTCTTGTACATAGGAGCAGTATTATAGTAGTTATATTCTTGTACATAGGAGGCAGTATTATAGTAGTTATATTCTTGTACATAGGAGGTAGTATTATAGTAGTTATATTCTTGTACATAGGAGCAGTATTATAGTAGTTATATTCTTGTACATAGGAGGCAGTATTATAGTAGTTATATTCTTGTACATAGGAGGTAGTATTATAGTAGTTATATTCTTGTACATAGGAGCAGTATTATAGTAGTTATATTCTTGTACATAGGAGCAGTATTATAATAGTTATATTCTTGTACATAGGAGCAGTATTATAGTAGTTATATTCTTGTACATAGGAGGCAGTATTATAGTAGTTATATTCTTGTATATAGGAGCAGTATTATAGTAGTTATATTCTTGTACATAGGAGCAGTATTATAGTAGTTATATTCTTGTACATAGGAGCAGTATTATAGTAGTTATATTCTTGTACATAGGAGCAGTATTATAGTAGTTATATTATTGTACATAGGAGCAGTATTATAGTAGTTATATTCTTGTACATAGGAGCAGTATTATAGTAGTTATATTCTTGTACATAGGAGCAGTATTATAGTAGTTATATTCTTGTACATAGGAGCAGTATTATAGTAGTTATATTCTTGTACATAGGAGGCAGTATTATAGTAGTTATATTATTGTACATAGGAGCAGTATTATAGTAGTTATATTCTTGTACATAGGAGCAGTATTATAGTAGTTATATTCTTGTACATAGGAGCAGTATTATAGTAGTTATATTCTTGTACATAGGAGGCAGTATTATAGTAGTTATATTCTTGTACATAGGAGCAGTATTATAGTAGTTATATTCTTATACATAGGAGCAGTATTATAGTAGTTATATTCTTGTACATAGGAGCAGTATTATAGTAGTTATATTCTTGTACATAGGAGCAGTATTATAGTAGTTATATTCTTGTACATAGGAGGCAGTATTATAGTAGTTATATTCTTGTACATAGGAGGCAGTATTATAGTAGTTATATTCTTGTACATAGGAGCAGTATTATAGTAGTTATATTCTTGTACATAGGAGCAGTATTATAGTAGTTATATTCTTGTACATAGGAGGCAGTATTATAGTAGTAATATTCTTGTACATAGGAGCAGTATTATAGTAGTTATATTCTTGTACATAGGAGGCAGTATTATAGTAGTTATATTCTTGTACATAGGAGGCAGTATTATAGTAGTTATATTCTTGTACATAGGAGCAGTATTATAGTAGTTATATTCTTGTACATAGGAGGCAGTATTATAGTAGTTATATTCTTGTACACAGGAGCAGTATTATAGTAGTTATATTCTTGTACATAGGAGCAGTATTATAGTAGTTATATTCTTGTACATAGGAGCAGTATTATAGTAGTTATATTCTTGTACATAGGAGCAGTATTATAGCAGTTATATTCTTGTACATAGGAGGCAGTATTATAGCAGTTATATTCTTGTACATAGGAGCAGTATTATAGTAGTTATATTCTTGTACATAGGAGGCAGTATTATAGTAGTTATATTCTTGTACATAGGAGCAGTATTATAGTAGTTATATTCTTGTACATAGGAGGCAGTATTATAGTAGTTATATTCTTGTACACAGGAGCAGTATTATAGTAGTTATATTCTTGTACATAGGAGCAGTATTATAGTAGTTATATTCTTGTACATAGGAGGCAGTATTATAGTAGTAATATTCTTGTACATAGGAGCAGTATTATAGTAGTTATATTCTTGTACATAGGAGGCAGTATTATAGTAGTTATATTCTTGTACATAGGAGGCAGTATTATAGTAGTTATATTCTTGTACATAGGAGGCAGTATTATAGTAGTAATATTCTTGTACATAGGAGGCAGTATTATAGTAGTAATATTCTTGTACATAGGAGCAGTATTATAGTAGTTATATTCTTGTACATAGGAGGCAGTATTATAGTAGTTATATTCTTGTACATAGGAGGCAGTATTATAGTAGTTATATTCTTGTACATAGGAGCAGTATTATAGTAGTTATATTCTTGTACATAGGAGGCAGTATTATAGTAGTTATATTCTTGTACATAGGAGGCAGTATTATAGTAGTTATATTCTTGTACATAGGAGCAGTATTATAGTAGTTATATTCTTGTACATAGGAGCAGTATTATAGTAGTTATATTCTTGTACATAGGAGCAGTATTATAGTAGTTATATTCTTGTACATAGGACCAGTATTATAGTAGTTATATTCTTGTACATAGGAGCAGTATTATAGTAGTTATATTCTTGTACATAGGAGGCAGTATTATAGTAGTTATATTCTTGTACATAGGAGGCAGTATTATAGTAGTTATATTCTCGTACATAGGAGCAGTATTATAGTAGTTATATTCTTGTACATAGGAGGCAGTATTATAGTAGTTATATTCTTGTACATAAGAGCAGTATTATAGTAGTTACATTCTTGTACATAGGAGCAGTATTATAGTAGTTATATTCTTGTACATAGGAGGCAGTATTATAGTAGTTATATTCTCGTACATAGGAGCAGTATTATAGTAGTTATATTCTTGTACATAGGAGCAGTATTATAGTAGTTATATTCTTGTACATAGGAGGCAGTATTATAGTAGTTATATTCTTGTACATAGGAGCAGTATTATAGTAGTTATATTCTTTTACATAGGAGGCAGTATTATAGTAGTTATATTCTTGTACATAGGAGCAGTATTATAGTAGTTATATTCTTGTACATAGGAGCAGTATTATAGTAGTTATATTCTTGTACATAGGAGGCAGTATTATAGTAGTTATATTCTTGTACATAGGAGGCAGTATTATAGTAGTTATATTCTCGTACATAGGAGCAGTATTATAGTAGTTATATTCTTGTACATAGGAGCAGTATTATAGTAGTTATATTCTTGTACATAGGAGGCAGTATTATAGTAGTTATATTCTTGTACATAGGAGGCAATTTTTATTGTAAAAAACAAGACAAATACAGTTACATGAACAAAGTTTCACTTCAGTTCAAAAACATAAATTACATTCAGTTTTCGTAAATGATTACTCCACTATAGAAAACACAAAAACATTTTTAACTTAAAAAACATCCTATAGTACAACCGAACAATAAGAGAACCATTTCTAATCCAGATGTACATTTCTCCACAATATTTTGTTGTTCTGGTTCTTACTTATCTCCAATGACCTGATCCACCTGAGTTCAGACAGTATTTGGCTGACTGTTGTTGTGTGTTGGAAGGCCTCACTGTGTAGGGACACTCGAGTTCTTGCATGCCAGTGGTAATACCTAATGGTGGATATTATTATATATAGCGTACCCTTGTCGATGTTACCATTAGTAGATGGAATACCATAGATAATCTCAGGATACTTTAGGGACTGCAACCTTGGGATTCTTAAATTGCCAGAGACTTCTGTCCATATTTTCCTTCCTCCCGAGCACTCCATTATGAAATGTTCCATGGTCTCTTCTTGTGGACATCCCAGAGGACACTTCCTATCTGACTGAGATAGGTACTTCAAATTACCTCTGACAAAGAGCCTCCCATGTAGTGACAACCAGGCAATGTCATACAGTTTAGCAGGAAGTCTCTTCCCATTGAGGAACCTCAGACTTTCCTGCCGTGTGGTGGTCGGACAATCCCTCAGAGCAAGGGGAGAACAAAAGAAGTCCCTACATATCTTATTGTATAGTTCTTTCCTGGTCTTACTCATGATGAAAGACTTCTCTAGCCTCCACTTCCTGACACACTTCAGGGCATAGTCCAGGTACTGGGGGAGGTAGTCACTCGTCCTTCTCCTCCTCTTGAGACTGTCGCCTCGCACCCAAGATTCTGCAAAAGGCAATATCCAATCCCTGACACTATTCACCCACAGGGAGCTGTTCTCCGAGTCCAGGCCACCAAAATTGACTTTTAGAAACATGGAGTCAAAGAACACCCTTGGATTTATCATATCCAGCCCACCCTCTCTCCTCTGCAGGTATGTTATACCCCTCTTTATTAGGTTCAACCTGTTCCCCCAAAGAAGCTGGAAGAACAGGCTAAAGAGCCTAGCCGAGAAAGATTCTGGCAAAGGAAAAATGATAGATATATATAAGAAGACAGGGACCAGATACAGTCTTGTGAAAAAATTAGGACACCCTTTGAAAGCATGTGGTTTTTTGTAACATTTTTAATAAATGGTTATTTCATCTCCGTTTCAACAATACAGAGAGATTAAAGTAATCCGACTAAACAAAGAAAACTGAAGAAAAGTCTTTTCAAGATCTTCTGTAAATGTCATTCTACAAAAATGCCTATTCTAACTGAGGAAAAAGATAGGACACCCTTGCCCCTAATAGCGAGTGTTACCTCCTTTGGCTGAAATAACTGCAGTGAGACGGTTCTTGTAGCCATCTACCAGTCTTCGACATCGGTCTGAGGAAATTTTACCCCACTCCTCAATGCAGAACTTTTTCAGCTGTGAGATGTTTGAGGGGTTTCTTGCACGTACAGCCCTTTTCAAGTCACCCCACAGCATCTCAATGGGATTCAAATCTGGACTTTGACTTGGCCATTCCAGGACTCTCCATTTCTTCTTTTTCAGCCAATCTTTGGTTGATTTACTAGTATGTTTTGGGTCATTGTCATGTTGCATGGTCCAGTTCCGCTTCAGCTTTAATTTTCTAACTGATGGTCTCACATGTTCTTCAAGCACCTTCTGATACACAGTAGAATTCATCGTGGATTCTATGATGGTGAGCTGACCAGGTCCTGCTGCAGCAAAGCAGCCCCAAACCATGACACTTCCACCTCCATGCTTCACAGTTGGTATGAGGTTCTTTTCTTGGAATGCTGTGTTTGGTTTACGCCAAACATGTCCTCTGCTGTTGTGTCCAAATAATTCAATTTTGGACTCATCTGTCCAAAGAACATTATTCCAGAAGTCCTGGTCTTTGTCAACTTTATCGCTGGCAAATGTCAGTCTGGCCTCGATGTTTCTCTTGGAAAGCAAAGGTTTCCTCCTTGCACACCTCCCATGCAAGTTAAACTTGTACAGTCTCTTTCTGATTGTAGAGGCATGTACTTCTACATCAACAGTAGCCAGAGCCTGCTGTAGTTCTCGAGATGACACTTTAGGGTTTTTGGATACCTCTTTTAGCATCTTGCGGTCTGCTCTTGGGGTGAACTTGCTGGGGCGACCAGTCCTGGGCATGTTGGCAGTTGTTTTGAAAGCCCTCCACTTGTAGACTATCTTCCGGACAGTGGAATGGCTGATTTCAAAATCTTTTGAGATCTTTTTAAATCCCTTCCCAGACTCATAGGCTGCTACAATCTTTTTTCTGAAGTCCTCTGACAGCTCTTTTGCTCTCACCATGGTGCTCACTCTCACTTCAACAGTCAGGAGCACACCAAACTAAATGTCTGAGGTTTAAATAGGGCAAGCCTCATTCAACATGCAGAGTAACGATCTACTAATTATGTGCACCTGGTGTGATATACCTGTGTGAGATCTGAGCCAATTTAAGAGGGAATACATGTGAGGGAGTCCTATCTTTTTCCTCAGTTAGAATAGGCATTTTTGTAGAATGACATTTACAGAAGATCTTGAAAAGACTTTTCTTCAGTTTTCTTTGTTTAGTTGGATTACTTTAATCTCTCTGTATTGTTGAAACGGAGATGAAATAACCATTTATTAAAAATGTTACAAAAAACCACATGCTTTCAAAGGGTGTCCTAATTTTTTCACATGACTGTAAGTCTTTAACATTTTGACCCTTTCTCTATAGGTCAGCCTCCAGTTCTTCCATCGCTGAACCTTTGCATTTCCGGCTTCCAATTTATCTTCCCAGTTTATCCTGGCATTATCGTCCCTCTCAAATTTAACCCCTAAGATCTTAATATAGATGGAGGCTTTCGTAAATTGTGGCAGATCAAAGTCTGGATCAGAACTTAGTGTCCAGAAAGCTTGACTCTTCTCAAGGTTGACCAGAGACCCTGAGGCCTCCGAGTAGCTTCTGATGGCTGCAGACAACATCTTCACCTCATGAGGCTCAGATATCACCACAGTAACATCATCCGCGTAGGCGACAACACTCAGGGGCAGGCAGTGGGGGACCGGCACCCCCTGAAAATCACACTCCTGCAGTGACCTCAGGAACGGGTCTAAGGCAAACACATACAGCAGTGGACTCAGCGGGCAACCCTGTCTCACCCCTGCCTCAACCCTGAACGTGCCCCCCTGCCAACCATTGATCAGAGGAAAGCTCTCTGCCTCTCTGTACAAAGTCTTCAGCCAATCGATAAATTGTCCCGAAATACCGTACTTTGACAAAGTGGCCCATAGATACTCATGGTCTACTCTGTCAAAAGCTTTAGCCTGGTCCAGACCTACAACATATCTCCCACACCTCAGGGCTTTACATCTCTCAAACATCTCCCTTATCGAGATGACTGCTCCAGAGATGTTCCGCCCTTTTACTGTGCCGAACTGACAGCCTGACAACAGTGCCTGGGACAAACAAACTAACCTAGAGAACAAAATTTTCGCCAGAATCTTCCTGTCGACATTCAAGAGGGCAATCGGCCTCCAGTTCTTGATATCACTAGGCTCTTTCCCTTTAGACAGCAGAATTAAGGAGGACACCCTCATGGACGGAGGCATCAGGTGACTTTCTAGACAATTTTTGAACACGTCCACGAGGATTGGAGCTAAGTGGTCTCTGAACTTCTTATAAAATTCTGCGGTAATACCATCTGGACCTGGTGCCTTCTTCAGATGTAACTGATCAATGGCCTCTTTAACCTCCTCCACCGTTAATTCTGCTGTTAAAGGAGAAAAGTCCAAATTTTTAGTATCAGGGCCTGGAGTTGCCTCCAAGAATTGAGCCATCTTTTCTTTATCCAAAACCTTCTTCTGAAATAAGTCAGCATAGTAGGATCTCACCACCCCCAGGATACCCTCCCGAGATTCCTGCAAAACACCCTGGGAATCAGTGAGACCTGCAACAGATTTATTAGCCACACGCTCCCGGCAGTTCTCAAAGGGATCAGGAGACCCTAAGGTCCCATAATCCCGTTCAAGAACCAGGGAGGTGTACCTGTTGTACTGATACTGCCTCATCTCAGATTTCAGTCGGTTTATCCTTCGTTGGTCCCCCCCATCTGCCGAATACAGTGACTCCAATTCTTTCCGCAGCTTGAGATACTGGCTATATTTACTCTTCCCTTTTTTTAAAGACAGTCTCTTTAAGAGGGATCTGATCTCATCCTTGACGTCCTCCCACCAGTCAGCCACGTTTTCGTAAAAATCCATTCTCTCTAGCTGATCTTCAAGAAGGGAGTGGATGCAACTCTGGATGTAAGGATCATCCAAGAGGCTGGAGTTGAGTTTCCATGACCCTCTCCCGAGATCAGGGCGCTTGGTGGCTCCCAAACAGAAGTACAAAGCTAGGTGGTCAGAATAAGGGACAACTTTCTCTCTCCTCTCACTGATGTTTTCAGAAGGACTCACCAGAGCTAAGTCTATCCGACTACTTCTGCCAGCACAAGAATAAGTGAACTTTGGCTTTCTACCACCACATGCAAACACATCGGACAGACCAGCCTGAAGAATCATCCTGTTCAGGACCTTAGAATCTCTAGTAAGCGGCCTGTCAGTAGGTATGTCACTGGGCATCATAACAGCATTAAAGTCCCCCGCCATGACCACAGGAAAAGATGTGAACAGGTATGGCTTTACCTCATTAAAAAGGTCAGTCCTCTCAGTCACTGTCTGTGGACCATAGATATTGATGAATCGGAGCCTTCTACCTCGGATTGTGACCTCCAGGACCAGACACCTTCCCATGGAAACCTCCGTTAATCTATGTATGGTCACATCCCTGGTGTTAAACAGTATGGAGACCCCAGCATATGGTTCCACAGCCAGCGACCAGAAGGAAGGACCAGACTGCCATTCTCTCTCTGCCTCCCGTACTAGACCCAAAGTATTTAGATGGGACTCCTGCAAGAAGAAGACATCGGCATCCAGATACTTCAGATGTTCATACACAGCATGCCTTGTTCTCCTCACTTTCATGCTATTTACGTTGCTGGAAATGACTTTAATATAAAAATCAGGCATTAAAATAAAACAAAGTGGAAGAAACAGAGAGATGGACCCCATCATCATATATCAGAGTCTGAGCACTCCCGCTGACCCCCACCAGTTTCCATGTCTGAATCATACTGTTCCTCAACTTGAAAAGGTCTCTTTTTAGAAGGAGGATCATCACTTGGGTCCTCATCATACTCGGCCATCATACGTTTTAACTCACTTTCCATTTCTGCCTCTGCGTCTGACTCCGACAAGACACTGAATCTATTGGCGGTCACTGTCCCATCTGGTCTACTGTCCACTTTCACCTTACTTGGCTTTCGGACAGTGGTCCACTCACCCTCAGGCTTACGGCTGGACTTATCTTTTTTCTTTCTTTTAGGCTGCTTATTCTCCCCAGTGGTGAACACTGGAGCAGAAGAAGAGACAGCCTCTGTGTCTACAGCCTGTGTGACCACCTCCATGTTCCCCTCAAAGATATCCGACTGGGGTTGGGTTTGTACTGGATCACTGTCTGGTAAGTCCTGTTGAGGCTCTGGCCCTGTTGGTACTGACCCCGATAACAACGTGTCCTCCTCTAGGTCATCTATCCCTTCCGGTAAGTCATCATCAGGAAAGTCCTTGCTTATGTTGTGCCAGGCGATGGGACAGTCCCTGTGGGAATGACCAATCGTACCACACAAATTACACCTAATGACCTGGCAGTTGGCACTGACATGACCAATCTCACCGCACAGGTTGCACTTCACCATGGTGCACGCACTCGCTAAGTGACCGGTCTTCCCACACTTAAAGCACTTTCTAGGCTGACCCGCGTAGAAGCACACACCCTTCTCCCTGCCAATGAAGAAAGAATTGGGCAGATGTTGGGTTATATTGTGGTGCTGATGGAGCTTCACCAAGACCTTCCACCCCCCAGTCCAGATACCGTCTTCATCTCTGGTTTTAGTGAGTTCGGACATAAGGTCACAATGTCTCCTCAGCCAAACTACAATGTCCTGGTGGGGAACCGACTCATTCCAGAAGATGATGGTGACGTTAACAGTATCTGGCTTAGAGATGGGGATAAAACTGAACTTATTCCAGCCTTCTTCTTCCCTGAACCTGGTGAAGCTAGCCCAGAAGAGATCGAGATCAGACATAAGCTTAAAGCTGATGTCAAAACCCTGCCTGTCCGGGAGGTTTATGACAGCCAGGATGTTGGATGGCTGGAAGCCCATTTGCTTACATAGCAGCTCTCTGATGACATACCTCCTATCGGGCAGCTCTTCCTTGGAACCTCTATGCTTGAACCTGACCACGTTCCTCCTCTTAAAAGCCTGGCCGGTATAACTGGTGTTTGACCTAAATGATGGTGAGCCACGGCTCCAGGCATTCCCAGAGGAGGTGTGACCAGGTCCACTATTTTGCTGTCCTTGTGAGCCTTGTGTAGGCTGCTGGCCTCCTGTACTAGGGGGTTCTGGTGCTGTCTGTGTAACTAACGGGGGAAACTCCTGTACATTAGATTGTACTGACCCCTCCACACCATCAGTGTCACCAACATTAACAGAGGGATCCACAGACTGGCCTGATTCCCCAGAGGATCCCAGATCCCAAACAGACTGTGGTGCACCCTCCCCTGACAGAGCAGTATCACATAGCGTATTATCACACACAGTATCATCAACATCATCAGACACTTGAATGTTCTTAGCAGTATCCTCAGACACCTGAATATGCTCAGCAGTACTGTCCTGTACATGGATGTCCTCAGCAGTACCGCCCTGCACAGCACAGTCCTGAGGACCTGGTTCAGTAATAGCAGTTTCATGTGCTGCTGCACTGTTACCTTCTGTTAGGAGTCCACAGTCCATGTGCTCAGTGCTGCCCCCAGACTCTTGTGGTGACTGCACTGCTATTACAGGGTTACCTTCAGGTAACAGGCCACATTCCTCCTGCAGAGTAGTGGATGCTGGGACTTGTAGTGCCATGCTAGGAACTGCTTCAGGTGCTTGCTGCTGCTGGAAGCTTGCTTCCCCTTTGTACAGACTTCCTTCTTTAAAGGAAAAACTTGCTGGCTGCAGTAACAGTTTTCCATGGGACTGCCGGGCGCCATCTTGGAAAAAATCTGATACAAAGCGCTGCTGGTTCTTATAAGTCTCTCCAACTGGTCCTAGTTGTTCCAGGACAGAGTCCATCTCCCTTACGGTGTCAGCGAGCTGTATGGCCAGGGAGCTCAGCTTGCGGTCGTGCAGCTCCTGGTGGTCAGGGTTTGCTGCCTTCAGCTTGTACATGCAGTCTATCTGCTTCTGAAGCTGCAGTTTCTCTCTTCTCAGAGTCTCCATTCTCTGCACCAGTGCTGGGATTTTGTCAGCGAGGCTCAGCTCAGGTGCGCGCTCTCCCCCTCCAACAGACTGTCCATTGCTGGGTATTGCAGGCTGTGGACTCACAGGTGTAGTGGCTCCGCTTGAGTCCAGCCCAGGTCTCTGCACTGCTGGTGAAGACACTTGTGGCTTTGGACTTGTTGCGGTCACTGCGGTGGGTGCACAATCCCCAGGTTGGAGACCGGCTCCCAGGTTTTCTCCAGTGGCTGCACCTGGTAACCTTCCTGCTTTACCTTCTTTGGTTTCATCCACACTTTTTGCATCTTTCTTGCTGCTGCTTCCAGATCTCGTACGGTCAGAAGTTATCAGGACATTTTGCTGCAGATTTTGCTGTATGGTCTGTCTCTCCAGAGAAGTTCTTCTCTGTCTGCATGGGGAGGGTGAGGGCTGCACACCTGCCGGCCGCAATGGAGTCTTCACCTCCTGCACAGTCTGCTGGCCTCTTCCCTCAGGGTATTCTGGACGCTGCACATTCACACTGGTCGATGGCTTCATCACACTCTTACTTACTGCGGCTGCTTTCTTCTCTGCTGTTACTTTCTTTACTTCTTGGCTTCTTCCTCCATAAAGACTGCTGACACCTTGACTTGGACCGCTGACGACATTACCGCTGACATTCATTTTCTTCACAAGAACTTTGGGATTTTCATCCACAGGTTGAGATGTCTGGGAATTGTTTCCCAGAGTAGGCCTTGGAGCAGGGGCCTTGCCTGGGGAGTATCCCCGCCCAGGGTGACCCCTCCCTGGGCTAGCTCCTGACATGAGGAGAACCACCTACACACGTCCTCTCAGCTAGGAGGCAGTATTATAGTAGTTATAGTCTTGTACATAGGAGGCAGTATTATAGTAGTTATATTCTTGTACATAGGAGCAGTATTATAGTAGTTATATTCTTGTACATAGGAGCAGTATTATAGTAGTTATATTCTTGTACATAGGAGCAGTATTATAGTAGTTATATTCTTGTACATAGGAGGCAGTATTATAGTAGTTATATTCTTGTACATAGGAGCAGTATTATAGTAGTTATATTATTGTACATAGGAGCAGTATTATAGTAGTTATATTCTTGTACATAGGAGGCAGTATTATAGTAGTTATATTCTTGTACATAGGAGCAGTATTATAGTAGTTATATTCTTGTACATAGGAGCAGTATTATAGTAGTTATATTCTTGTACATAGGAGCAGTATTATAGTAGTTATATTCTTGTACATAGGAGGCAGTATTATAGTAGTTATATTCTTGTACATAGGAGCAGTATTATAGTAGTTATATTCTTGTACATAGGAGCAGTATTATAGTAGTCATATTCTTGTACATAGGAGCAGTATTATAGTAGTTATATTCTTGTACATAGGAGCAGTATTATAGTAGTTATATTCTTGTACATAGGAGGCAGTATTATAGTAGTTATATTCTTGTACATAGGAGCAGTATTATAGTAGTTATATTCTTGTACATAGGAGCAGTATTATAGTAGTTATATTCTTGTACATAGCAGCAGTATTATAGTAGTTATATTCCTGTACATAGGAGCAGTATTATAGTAGTTATATTCTTGTACATAGGAGCAGTATTATAGTAGTTATATTCTTGTACATAGGAGCAGTATTATAGTAGTTATATTCTTGTACATAGCAGCAGTATTATAGTAGTTATATTCCTGTACATAGGAGGCGGTATTATAGTAGTTATATTCTTGTACATAGGAGGCAGTATTATAGTAGTTATATTCTTGTACATAGGATCAGTATTATAGTAGTTATATTCTTGTATATAGGAGGCAGTATTATAGTAGTTATATTCTTGTACATAGGAGCAGTTTTATAGTAGTTATATTCTTGTACATAGGAGGCAGTATTATAGTAGTTATATTCTTGTACATAGCAGTATTATAGTAGTTATATTCTTGTACATAGGAGCAGTTTTATAGTAGTTATATTCTTGTACATAGGAGGCAGTATTATAGTAGTTATATTCTTGTACATAGGAGCAGTATTATAGTAGTTATATTCTTGTACATAGGAGGCAGTATTATAGTAGTTATATTCTTGTACATAGGAGGCAGTATTATAGTAGTTATATTCTTGTACATAGGAGGCAGTATTATAGTAGTTATATTCTTGTACATAGGAGGCAGTATTATAGTAGTCATATTCTTGTACATAGTAGCAGTATTATAGTAGTACTATTCTTGTACATAGGAGCAGTATTATAGTAGTTATATTCTTGTACATAGGAGCAGTATTATAGTAGTTATATTCTTGTACATAGGAGCAGCATTATAGTAGTTATATTCTTGTACATAGGAGCAGTATTATAGTAGTTATATTCTTGTACATAGGAGCAGTATTATAGTAGTTATATTCTTGTACATAGGAGCAGTATTATAGTAGTTATATTCTTGTACATAGGAGCAGTATTATAGTAGTTATATTCTTGTACATAGGAGCAGCATTATAGTAGTTAGATTCTTGTACATAGGAGGCAGTATTATAGTAGTTATATTCTTGTACATAGGAGCAGTATTATAGTAGTTATATTCTTGTACATAGGAGCAGTATTATAGTAGTTATATTCTTGTACATAGGAGGCAGTATTATAGTAGTTATATTCTTGTACATAGGAGCAGTATTATAGTAGTTATATTCTTGTACATAGGAGGCAGTATTATAGTAGTTATATTCTTGTACATAGGAGGCAGTATTATAGTAGTTATATTCTTGTACATAGGAGGCAGTATTATAGTAGTTATATTCTTGTACACAGGAGCAGTATTATAGTAGTTATATCCTTGTACATAGGAGACAGTATTATAGTAGTTATATTCCTGTACATAGGAGCAGTATTATAGTAGTTATATTCTTGTACATAGGAGCAGTATTATAGTAGTTATATTCTTGTACATAGGAGCAGTATTATAGCAGTTATATTCTTGCACATAGGAGCAGTATTATAGTAGTTATATTCTTGTACATAGGAGCAGTATTATAGTAGTTATATTCTTGTACATAGGAGGCAGTATTATAGTAGTTATATTCTTGTACATAGGAGCAGTATTATAGTAGTTATATTCTTGTACATAGGAGCAGTATTATAGTAGTTATATTCTTGTACATAGGAGCAGTATTATAGTAGTTATATTCTTGTACATAGGAGCAGTATTATAGTAGTTATATTCTTGTACATAGGAGACAGTATTATAGTAGTTATATTCTTGTACATAGGAGCAGTATTATAGTAGTTATATTCTTGTACAGAGGAGCAGTATTATAGTAGTTATATTCTTGTACATAGGAGGCAGTATTATAGTAGTTATTTTCTTGTACATAGGAGCAGTATTATAGTAGTTATATTCTTGTACATAGGAGGCAGTATTATAGTAGTTATATTCCTGTACATAGGAGACAGTATTATAGTAGTTATATTCTTGTACATAGGAGCAGTATTATAGTAGTTATATTCTTGTACATAGGAGGCAGTATTATAGTAGTTATTTTCTTGTACAGAGGAGCAGTATTATAGTAGTTATATTCTTGTACATAGGAGGCAGTATTATAGTAGTTATTTTCTTGTACATAGGAGCAGTATTATAGTAGTTATATTCTTGTACATAGGAGCAGTATTATAGTAGTTATATTCTTGTACATAGAGCAGTATTACAGTAGTTATATTCTTGTACATAGGAGTAGTATTATAGTAGTTATATTCTTGTACATAGGAGCAGTATTATAGTAGTTATATTCTTGTACATAGGAGGCAGTATTATAGTAGTTATATTCTTGTACATAGGAGGCAGTATTATAGTAGATATATTCTTGTACATAGGAGGCAGTATTATAGTAGTTATATTCTTGTACATAGGAGCAGTATTATAGTAGTTATATTCTTGTACATAGGAGGCAGTATTATAGTAGTTATATTCTTGTACATAGGAGCAGTATTATAGTAGTTATATTCTTGTACATAGGAGCAGTATTATAGTAGTTATATTCTTGTACATAGGAGGCAGTATTATAGTAGTTATATTCTTGTACATAGGAGCAGCATTATAGTAGTTATATTCTTGTACATAAGAGAAGTATTATAGTAGTTAGATTCTTGTACATAGGAGGCAGTATTATAGTAGTTATATTCTTGTACATAGGAGGCAGTATTATAGTAGTTATATTCTTGTACATAGGAGGCAGTATTATAGTAGTTATATTCTTGTACATAGGAGGCAGTATTATAGTAGTTATATTCTTGTACATAGGAGCAGTATTATAGTAGTTATATTCTTGTACATAGGAGGCAGTATTATAGTAATTATATTCTTGTACATAGGAGCAGCATTATAGTAGTTATATTCTTGTACATAGAAGCAGTATTATAGTAGTTATATTCTTGTACATAGGAGCAGTATTATAGTAGTTATATTCTTGTACATAGCAGCAGTATTATAGTAGTTATATTCCTGTACATAGGAGCAGTATTATAGTAGTTATATTCTTGTACATAGGAGCAGTATTATAGTAGTTATATTCTTGTACATAGGAGCAGTATTATAGTAGTTATATTCTTGTACATAGCAGCAGTATTATAGTAGTTATATTCCTGTACATAGGAGGCGGTATTATAGTAGTTATATTCTTGTACATAGGAGGCAGTATTATAGTAGTTATATTCTTGTACATAGGATCAGTATTATAGTAGTTATATTCTTGTATATAGGAGGCAGTATTATAGTAGTTATATTCTTGTACATAGGAGCAGTTTTATAGTAGTTATATTCTTGTACATAGGAGGCAGTATTATAGTAGTTATATTCTTGTACATAGCAGTATTATAGTAGTTATATTCTTGTACATAGGAGCAGTTTTATAGTAGTTATATTCTTGTACATAGGAGGCAGTATTATAGTAGTTATATTCTTGTACATAGGAGCAGTATTATAGTAGTTATATTCTTGTACATAGGAGGCAGTATTATAGTAGTTATATTCTTGTACATAGGAGGCAGTATTATAGTAGTTATATTCTTGTACATAGGAGGCAGTATTATAGTAGTTATATTCTTGTACATAGGAGGCAGTATTATAGTAGTCATATTCTTGTACATAGGAGGCAGTATTATAGTAGATATATTCTTGTACATAGGAGGCAGTATTATAGTAGTTATATTCTTGTACATAGGAGCAGTATTATAGTAGTTATATTCTTGTACATAGGAGCAGCATTATAGTAGTTATATTCTTGTACATAGGAGCAGTATTATAGTAGTTATATTCTTGTACATAGGAGCAGTATTATAGTAGTTATATTCTTGTACATAGAAGCAGTATTATAGTAGTTATATTCTTGTACATAGGAGCAGTATTATAGTAGTTATATTCTTGTACATAAGAGAAGTATTATAGTAGTTAGATTCTTGTACATAGGAGGCAGTATTATAGTAGTTATATTCTTGTACATAGGAGGCAGTATTATAGTAGTTATTTTCTTGTACATAGGAGGCAGTATTATAGTAGTTATATTCTTGTACATAGGAGGCAGTATTATAGTAGTTATATTCTTGTACATAGGAGCAGTATTATAGTAGTTATATTCTTGTACATAGGAGGCAGTATTATAGTAATTATATTCTTGTACATAGGAGCAGCATTATAGTAGTTATATTCTTGTACATAGAAGCAGTATTATAGTAGTTATATTCTTGTACATAGGAGCAGTATTATAGTAGTTATATTCTTGTACATAGGAGCAGTATTATAGTAGTTATATTCTTGTACATAGGAGGCAGTATTATAGTAATTATATTCTTGTATATAGGAGCAGCATTATAGTAGTTATATTCTTGTACATAGAAGCAGTATTATAGTAGTTATATTCTTGTACATAGGAGCAGTATTATAGTAGTTATATTCTTGTACATAGGAGAAGTATTATAGTAGTTATATTCTTGTACATAGGAGCAGTATTATAGTAGTTATATTCTTGTACATAGGAGGCAGTATTATAGTAGTTATATTCTTGTACATAGGAGGCAGTATTATAGTAGTTATATTCTTGTACACATGAGCAGTATTATAGTAGTTATATTCTTGTACATAGGAGCAGTATTATAGTAGTTATATTCTTGTACATAGGAGCAGTATTATAGTAGTTATATTCTTGTACATAGGAGCAGTATTATAGTAGTTATATTCTTGTACATAGGAGCAGTATTATAGTAGTTATATTCTTGTACATAGGAGGCAGTATTATAGTAGTTATATTCTTGTACACATGAGCAGTATTATAGTAGTTATATTCTTGTACATAGGAGCAGTATTATAGTAGTTATATTCTTGTACATAGGAGCAGTATTATAGTAGTTATATTCTTGTACATAGGAGCAGTATTATAGTAGTTATATTCTTGTACATAGGAGCAGTATTATAGTAGTTATATTCTTGTACATAGGAGCAGTATTATAGTAGTTATATTCTTGTACAGAGGAGCAGTATTATAGTAGTTATATTCTTGTACATAGGAGGCAGTATTATAGTAGTTATTTTCTTGTACATAGGAGCAGTATTATAGTAGTTATATTCTTGTACATAGGAGGCAGTATTATAGTAGTTATATTCCTGTACATAGGAGACAGTATTATAGTAGTTATATTCTTGTACATAGGAGCAGTATTATAGTAGTTATATTCTTGTACATAGGAGGCAGTATTATAGTAGTTATATTCTTGTACACATGAGCAGTATTATAGTAGTTATATTCTTGTACATAGGAGGCAGTATTATAGTAGTTATATTCTCGTACATAGGAGCAGTATTATAGTAGTTATATTCTTGTACATAGGAGGCAGTATTATAGTAGTTATATTCTTGTACATAAGAGCAGTATTATAGTAGTTATATTCTTATACATAGGAGCAGTATTATAGTAGTTATATTCTTGTACATAGGAGCAGTATTATAGTAGTTATATTCTTGTACATAGGAGCAGTATTATAGTAGTTATATTCTTGTACATAGGAGCAGTATTATAGTAGTTATATTCTTGTACATAGGAGCAGTATTATAGTAGTTATATTCTTGTACATAGGAGCAGTATTATAGTAGTTATATTCTTGTACATAGGAGCAGTATTATAGTAGTTATATTCTTGTACAGAGGAGCAGTATTATAGTAGTTATATTCTTGTACATAGGAGGCAGTATTATAGTAGTTATTTTCTTGTACATAGGAGCAGTATTATAGTAGTTATATTCTTGTACATAGGAGGCAGTATTATAGTAGTTATATTCCTGTACATAGGAGACAGTATTATAGTAGTTATATTCTTGTACATAGGAGCAGTATTATAGTAGTTATATTCTTGTACATAGGAGGCAGTATTATAGTAGTTATTTTCTTGTACAGAGGAGCAGTATTATAGTAGTTATATTCTTGTACATAGGAGGCAGTATTATAGTAGTTATTTTCTTGTACATAGGAGCAGTATTATAGTAGTTATATTCTTGTACATAGGAGCAGTATTATAGTAGTTATATTCTTGTACATAGAGCAGTATTATAGTAGTTATATTCTTGTACATAGGAGTAGTATTATAGTAGTTATATTCTTGTACATAGGAGCAGTATTATAGTAGTTATATTCTTGTACATAGGATGCAGTATTATAGTAGTTATATTCTTGTACATAGGAGGCAGTATTATAGTAGATATATTCTTGTACATAGGAGGCAGTATTATAGTAGTTATATTCTTGTACATAGGAGCAGTATTATAGTAGTTATATTCTTGTATATAGGAGGCAGTATTATAGTAGTTATATTCTTGTACATAGGAGCAGTATTATAGTAGTTATATTCTTGTACATAGGAGGCAGTATTATAGTAGTTATATTCTTGTACATAGGAGGCAGTATTATAGTAGTTATATTCTCGTACATAGGAGGCAGTATTATAGTAGTTATATTCTTGTACATAGGAGCAGTATTATAGTAGTTATATTCTTGTACATAGGAGCAGTATTATAGTAGTTATATTCTTGTACATAGGAGCAGTATTATAGTAGTTATATTCTTGTACATAGGAGGCAGTATTATAGTAGTTATATTCTTGTACATAGGAGGCAGTATTATAGTAGTTATATTCTCGTACATAGGAGCAGTATTATAGTAGTTATATTCTTGTACATAGGAGGCAGTATTATAGTAGTTATATTCTTGTACATAAGAGCAGTATTATAGTAGTTACATTCTTGTACATAGGAGCAGTATTATAGTAGTTATATTCTTGTACATAGGAGGCAGTATTATAGTAGTTATATTCTCGTACATAGGAGCAGTATTATAGTAGTTATATTCTTGTACATAGGAGCAGTATTATAGTAGTTATATTCTTGTACATAGGAGCAGTATTATAGTAGTTATATTCCTGTACATAGGAGCAGTATTATAGTAGTTATACTCTTGTACATATGAGCAGTATTATAGTAGTTATATTCTTGTATATAGGAGGCAGTATTATAGTAGTTATATTCTTGTACATAGGAGGCAGTATTATAGTAGATATATTCTTGTACATAGGAGGCAGTATTATAGTAGTTATATTCTTGTACATAGGAGCAGTATTATAGTAGTTATATTCTTGTACATAGGAGGCAGTATTATAGTAGTTATATTCTTGTACATAGGAGCAGTATTATAGTAGTTATATTCTTGTACATAGGAGGCAGTATTATAGTAGTTATATTCTTGTACATAGGAGCAGTATTATAGTAGTTATATTCTTGTACATAGGAGCAGTATTATAGTAGTTATATTCCTGTACATAGGAGCAGTATTATAGTAGTTATATTCTTGTACATAGGAGCAGTATTATAGTAGTTATATGTTTATATCGGTGATAGTTTTATACTTTTATATAGACGTACAATGGCAGTAATATTCACATGCATAAGTAGTATTATACTGTTATTAGATGTGTGTATTGGATAGTTCCCTACAGTCATTAAATGTTATTAGGATATTTCCTGGTGGAGATGGTGTTATATCTTCTGACTGACCGCTGTGTCTGATGCTGTGGAATAATAAAGCTTTTTTTTTTTTTTAAATATCACAATTGGTTTTTTAAATTACTTTGTTATGGTTTTCTGCTTGTGACCGAACGAGTGGTTAATACTCGAATTATGAGTCTTCCCTTCATTACAAAATGTTTAGCCCCTGTAATAGAAATGGAAAGGTTTGTAAATCATTATCGATATACAGTAATCTCCCGTAGAAAACAGCAGCGTCATCGTAGTAATGCATGATGAGGACTGTAGTTCTGGACGGAAACATCATAGCATTACATACCCAAGACTAGCTGACAGTATCACACTACATAGATTAGATACATAATCTGCAAAAAGTATCACAAATGCCAGATACACGTACAGCGGCTCAGCAGATAGTATCACAACCTGATAGGCTTAGACACATCAGCCATTGAGGGATTTGAAGGGCAGACGCTGGAGCGAGGAGCTGACGTCTACGTATTACACTTTACTCTTTCTATTGATTTCACATCAGGGTGAAGATTTAGACTGCGTTATAATGTATCGTACAGGACGCTGATACTGAGGGTCTTACCTTCCTGTATATAGTGATATGGAGCATGCTGGTATAACCTGGGCATCTCCTGTATATAATTATATATGTACAGCTGGTATAACCTGGGCATCTCCTGTATATAATTATATATGTACAGCGGGTATAAGTTATACATCTTCTTGTATATAGTGATATGGATCATGCTGGTATAACCTGGGCATCTCCTGTATATAATTATATATGTACAGCTGGTATAAGTTATACATATTCCTGTATATAGTGATATGGAGCATGCTGGTATAACCTGGGCATCTCCTGTATATAATTATATATGTACAGCTGGTATAAGTTATACATCTTCTTGTATATAGTGATATGGACCATGCTGGTATAACCTGGGTATCTCCTGTATATAATTATATATGTACAGCTGGTATAAGTTATACATCTTCTTGTATATAGTGATATGGAGCATGCTGGTATAACCTGGGTATCTCCTGTATATAATTATATATGTACAGCTGGTATAAGTTATACATCTTCTTGTATATAGTGATATGGAGCATGCTGGTATAACCTGGGTATCTCCTGTATATAATTATATATGTACAGCTGGTATAAGTTATACATCTTCTTGTATATAGTGATATGGACCGTGCTGGTATAACCTGGGCATCTCCTGTATATAATTATATATGTACAGCTGGTATAAGTTATACATCTTCTGTATATAGTGATATGGACCATGCTGGTATAACCTGGGTATCTCCTGTATATAATTATATATGTACAGCTGGTATAAGTTATACATCTTCTTGTATATAGTGATATGGAGCATGCTGGTATAACCTGGGTATCTCCTGTATATAATTATATATGTACAGCTGGTATAAGTTATACATATTCCTGTATATAGTGATATGGACCATGCTGGTATAACCTGGGTATCTCCTGTATATAATTATATATGTACAGCTGGTATAAGTTATACATCTTCTTGTATATAGTGATATGGAGCATGCTGGTATAACCTGGGCATCTCCTGTATATAATTATATATGTACAGCTGGTATAAGTTATACATCTTCTGTATATAGTGATATGGACCATGCTGGTATAACCTGGGTATCTCCTGTATATAATTATATATGTACAGCTGGTATAAGTTATACATCTTCTTGTATATAGTGATATGGAGCATGCTGGTATAACCTGGGTATCTCCTGTATATAATTATATATGTACAGCTGGTATAAGTTATACATATTCCTGTATATAGTGATATGGACCATGCTGGTATAACCTGGGTATCTCCTGTATATAATTATATATGTACAGCTGGTATAAGTTATACATCTCCTTGTATATAGTGATATGGAGCATGCTGGTATAACCTGGGTATCTCCTGTATATAATTATATATGTACAGCTGGTATAAGTTATACATCTTCTTGTATATAGTGATATGGACCATGCTGGTATAACCTGGGCATCTCCTGTATATAATTATATATGTACAGCTGGTATAAGTTATACATCTCCTTGTATATAGTGATATGGAGCATGCTGGTATAACCTGGGCATCTCCTGTATATAATTATATATGTACAGCTGGTATAAGTTATACATCTTCTTGTATATAGTGATATGGAGCATGCTGGTATAACCTGGGCATCTCCTGTATATAATTATATATGTACAGCTGGTATAAGTTATACATCTTCTTGTATACAGTGATATGGACCATGCTGGTATAACCTGGGCATCTCCTGTATATAATTATATATGTACAGCTGGTATAAGTTATACATCTTCTTGTATACAGTGATATGGACCATGCTGGTATAACCTGGGCATCTCCTGTATATAATTATATATGTACAGCTGGTATAAGTTATATATCTTCCTGTATATAGTGATATAGACCATGCTGGTATAACCTGGGTATCTCCTGTATATAATTATATATGTACAGCTGGTATAAGTTATACATCTTCTTGTATATAGTGATATGGAGCATGCTGGTATAACCTGGGCATCTCCTGTATATAATTATATATGTACAGCTGGTATAAGTTATACATCTTCTTGTATATAGTGATATGGAGCATGCTGGTATAACCTGGGTATCTCCTGTATATAATTATATATGTACAGCTGGTATAAGTTATACATCTTGTATATAGTGATATGGGCCATGCTGGTATAACCTGGGTATCTCCTGTATATAATTATATATGTACAGCTGGTATAAGTTATACATCTTGTATATAGTGATATGGGCCATGCTGGTATAACCTGGGTATCTCCTGTATATAATTATATATGTACAGCTGGTATAAGTTATACATCTTGTATATAGTGATATGGAGCATGCTGGTATAACCTGGGTATCTCCTGTATATAATTATATATGTACAGCTGGTATAAGTTATACATCTTCTTGTATATAGTGATATGGGCCATGCTGGTATAACCTGGGTATCTCCTGTATATAATTATATATGTACAGCTGGTATAAGTTATACATCTTCTTGTATATAGTGATGTGGAGCATGCTGGTATAACCTGGGTATCTCCTGTATATAATTATATATGTACAGCTGGTATAAGTTATACATCTTCTTGTATACAGTGATATGGAGCATGCTGGTATAACCTGGGCATCTCCTGTATATAATTATATATGTACAGCTGGTATAAGTTATACATCTTCTTGTATACAGTGATATGGAGCATGCTGGTATAACCTGGGCATCTCCTGTATATAATTATATATGTACAGCTGGTATAAGTTATACATCTTCTTGTATATAGTGATATGGAGCATGCTGGTATAACCTGGGCATCTCCTGTATATAATTATATATGTACAGCTGGTATAAGTTATACATCTTCTTGTATATAGTGATATGGACCATGCTGGTATAACCTGGGCATCTCCTGTATATAATTATATATGTACAGCTGGTATAAGTTATACATCTTCTTGTATATAGTGATATGGAGCATGCTGGTATAACCTGGGTATCTCCTGTATATAATTATATATCTACAGCTGGTATAAGTTATACATCTTCTTGTATATAGTGATATGGACCATGCTGGTATAACCTGGGTATCTCCTGTATATAATTATATATGTACAGCTGGTATAAGTTATACATCTTCTTGTATATAGTGATATGGACCATGCTGGTATAACCTGGGCATCTCCTGTATATAATTATATATGTACAGCTGGTATAACCTGGGTATCTCCTGTATATAATTATATATGTACAGCTGGTATAAGTTATACATCTTCTTGTATATAGTGATATGGGCCATGCTGGTATAACCTGGGCATCTCCTGTATATAATTATATATGTACAGCTGGTATAAGTTATACACCTTCTTGTATATAGTGATATGGAGCATGCTGGTATAACCTGGGTATCTCCTGTATATAATTATATATGTACAGCTGGTATAAGTTATACACCTTCTTGTATATAGTGATATGGAGCATGCTGGTATAACCTGGGTATCTCCTGTATATAATTATATATGTACAGCTGGTATAAGTTATACATCTTCTTGTATATAGTGATATGGACCATGTTGGTATAACCTGGGTATCTCCTGTATATAATTATATATGTACAGCTGGTATAAGTTATACATCTTCTTGTATATAGTGATATGGAGCATGCTGGTATAACCTGGGCATCTCCTGTATATAATTATATATGTACAGCTGGTATAAGTTATACACCTTCTTGTATATAGTGATATGGACCATGCTGGTATAACCTGGGTATCTCCTGTATATAATTATATATGTACAGCTGGTATAAGTTATACATCTTCTTGTATATAGTGATATGGAGCATGCTGGTATAACCTGGGTATCTCCTGTATATAATTATATATGTACAGCTGGTATAAGTTATACATCTTCTTGTATATAGTGATATGGACCATGCTGGTATAACCTGGGTATCTCCTGTATATAATTATATATGTACAGCTGGTATAAGTTATACATCTTCTTGTATATAGTGATATGGACCATGCTGGTATAACCTGGGCATCTCCTGTATATAATTATATATGTACAGCTGGTATATGTTATACATCTTCTTGTATATAGTGATATAGACCATGCTGGTATAACCTGGGCATCTCCTGTATAT
This sequence comes from Bufo bufo, assembly GCF_905171765.1. NCBI lineage: Eukaryota > Metazoa > Chordata > Amphibia > Anura > Bufonidae > Bufo > Bufo bufo. The sequence goes on along the minus strand of NC_053394.1, from coordinate 433,239,730 downwards.
AATTATATATGTACAGCTGGTATAAGTTATACATCTTCTTGTATATAGTGATATGGACCATGCTGGTATAACCTGGGCATCTCCTGTATATAATTATATATGTACAGCTGGTATAAGTTATACATCTTCTTGTATATAGTGATATGGACCATGCTGGTATAACCTGGGCATCTCCTGTATATAATTATATATGTAGTCGGTATAAGTTATACACCTTCTTGTATATAGTGATATGGACCATGCCGGTATAACCTGGGCATCTCCTGTATGTAATTATATATGTACATCTGGTATAAGTTATACATCTTCTTGTATATAGTGATATGGACCATGCTGGTATAACCTGGGCATCTCCTGTATATAATTATATATGTACAGCTGGTATAACCTGGGCATCTCCTGTATATAATTATATATGTACAGCTGGTATAAGTTATACATCTTCTTGTATATAGTGATATGGACCATGCTGGTATAACCTGGGCATCTCCTGTATATAATTATATATGTACAGCTGGTATAACCTGGGCATCTCCTGTATATAATTATATATGTACAGCTGGTATAAGTTATACATCTTCTTGTATATAGTGATATGGACCATGCTGGTTTAACCTGGGCATCTCCTGTATATAATTATATATGTACAGCTGGTATAAGTTATACATCTTCTTGTATATAGTGATGTGGAGCATGCTGGTATAACCTGGGCATCTCCTGTATATAATTATATATGTACAGCTGGTATAAGTTATACATCTTCTTGTATATAGTGATATGGAGCATGCTGGTATAACCTGGGCATCTCCTGTATATAATTATATATGTACAGCTGGTATAAGTTATACATCTTCTTGTATATAGTGATATGGACCATGCTGGTATAACCTGGGCATCTCCTGTATATAATTATATATGTACAGCTGGTATAAGTTATACATCTCCTTGTATATAGTGATATGGAGCATGCTGGTATAACCTGGGTATCACCTGTATATAATTATATATGTACAGCTGGTATAAGTTATACATCTTGTATATAGTGATATGGGCCATGCTGGTATAACCTGGGTATCTCCTGTATATAATTATATATGTACAGCTGGTATAAGTTATACATCTTCTTGTATATAGTGATATGGAGCATGCTGGTATAACCTGGGCATCTCCTGTATATAATTATATATGTACAGCTGGTATAAGTTATACATCTTCTTGTATATAGTGATGTGGAGCATGCTGGTATAACCTGGGCATCTCCTGTATATAATTATATATGTACAGCTGGTATAAGTTATACATCTTCTTGTATATAGTGATATGGACCATGCTGGTATAACCTGGGTATCTCCTGTATATAATTATATATGTACAGCTGGTATAAGTTATACATCTTCTTGTATACAGTGATATGGAGCATGCTGGTATAACCTGGGCATCTCTTGTATATAATTATATATGTACAGCTGGTATAAGTTATACATCTTCTTGTATACAGTGATATGGAGCATGCTGGTATAACCTGGGTATCTCCTGTATATAATTATATATGTACAGCTGGTATAAGTTATACATCTTCTTGTATACAGTGATATGGAGCATGCTGGTATAACCTGGGCATCTCCTGTATATAATTATATATGTACAGCTGGTATAAGTTATACATCTTCTTGTATATAGTCATATGGAGCATGCTGGTATAACCTGGGCATCTCCTGTATATAATTATATATGTACAGCTGGTATAAGTTATACATATTCCTGTATATAGTGATATGGACCATGCTGGTATAACCTGGGTATCTCCTGTATATAATTATATATGTACAGCTGGTATAAGTCATATATCTTCTTGTATATAGTGATATGGAGCATGCTGGTATAACCTGGGCATCTCCTGTATATAGTTATATATGTACAGCTGGTATAAGTTATACATCTTCTTGTATATAGTGATATGGACCATGCTGGTATAACCTGGGTATCTCCTGTATATAATTATATATGTACAGCTGGTATAAGTTATACATCTTCTTGTATATAGTGATATGGAGCATGCTGGTATAACCTGGGCATCTCCTGTATATAATTATATATGTACAGCTGGTATAAGTTATACATCTTCTTGTATACAGTGATATGGACCATGCTGGTATAACCTGGGTATCTCCTGTATATAATTATATATGCACAGCTGGTATAAGTTATACATCTTCTTGTATATAGTGATATGGACCATGCTGGTATAACCTGGGTATCTCCTGTATATAATTATATATGTACAGCTGGTATAAGTTATATATCTTCTTGTATATAGTGATATGGAGCATGCTGGTATAACCTGGGCATCTCCTGTATATAGTTATATATGTTCAGCTGGTATAAGTTATACATCTTCTTGTATATAGTGATATGGAGCATGCTGGTATAACCTGGGCATCTCCTGTATATAATTATATATGTACAGCTGGTATAAGTTATACATCTTCTTGTATACAGTGATATGGAGCATGCTGGTATAACCTGGGCATCTCCTGTATATAATTATATATGTACAGCTGGTATAAGATATACATCTTCTTGTATATAGTGATATGGACCATGCTGGTATAACCTGGGCATCTCCTGTATATAATTATATATGTACAGCTGGTATAAGTTATCCATCTTCCTGTATATAGTGATATGGACCATGCTGGTATAACCTGGGTATCTCCTATATATAATTATATATGTACAGCTGGTATAAGATATACATCTTCTTGTATATAGTGAAATGGAGCATGCTGGTATAACCTGGGTATCTCCTGTATATATTATATATGTACAGCTGGTATAAGTTATACATCTTCTTGTATATAGTGATATGGACCATGCTGGTATAACCTGGGCATCTCCTGTATATAATTATATATGTACAGCTGGTATAAGTTATACATCTTCTTGTATACAGTGATATGGACCATGCTGGTATAACCTGGGCATCTCCTGTATATAATTATATATGTACAGCTGGTATAAGTTATACATCTTCCTGTATATAGTGATATGGAGCATGCTGGTATAACCTGGGCATCTCCTGTATATAATTATATATGTACAGCTGGTATAAGTTATACATCTTCTTGTATACAGTGATATGGAGCATGCTGGTATAACCTGGGTATCTCCTGTATATAATTATATATGTACAGCTGGTATAAGTTATACATCTTCTTGTATACAGTGATATGGAGCATGCTGGTATAACCTGGGTATCTCCTGTATATAATTATATATGTACAGCTGGTATAAGTTATACATCTTCTTGTATATAGTGATATGGACCATGCTGGTATAACCTGGGTATCTCCTGTGTATAATTATATATGTACAGCTGGTATAAGTTATACATCTTCTTGTATATAGTGATATGGAACATGCTGGTATAACCTGGGCATCTCCTGTATATAATTATATATGTACAGCTGGTATAAGTTATACATCTTCTTGTATATAGTGATATGGACCATACTGGTATAACCTGGGCATCTCCTGTATATGATTATATATGTACAGCTGGTATAAGTTATACACCTTCTTGTATATAGTGATGTAGACCATGCTGGTATAACCTGGGCATCTCCTGTATATAATTATATTTGTACAGCTGGTATAAGTTATACATCTTCTTGTATATAGTGATATGGACCATGCTGGTATAACCTGGGTATCTCCTGTATATAATTATATATGTACAGCTGGTATAAGTTATACATCTTCTTGTATACAGTGATATGGAGCATGCTGGTATAACCTGGGCATCTCCTGTATATAATTATATATGTACAGCTGGTATAAGTTATACATCTTCTTGTATATAGTGATATGGAGCATGCTGGTATAACCTGGGCATATCCTGTATATAATTATATATGTACAGCTGGTATAACCTGGGTATCTCCTGTATATAATTATATATGTACAGCTGGTATAAGTTATACATCTTCTTGTATATAGTGATATGGACCATGCTGGTATAACCTGGGTATCTCCTGTATATAATTATATATGTACAGCTGGTATAAGTTATACATCTTCTTGTATATAGTGATATGGAGCATGCTGGTATAACCTGGGCATATCCTGTATATAATTATATATGTACAGCTGGTATAACCTGGGTATCTCCTGTATATAATTATATATGTACAGCTGGTATAAGTTATACATCTTCTTGTATATAGTGATATGGAGCATGCTGGTATAACCTGGGTATCTCCTGTATATAATTATATATGTACAGCTGGTATAAGTTATACATCTTCTTGTATATAGTGATATAGACCATGCTGGTATAACCTGGGTATCTCCTGTATACAAGTATAAATGTGATCAGGGGTCTATATGATATGGTCACTATATTTCCATATATTCGCGGGCAGCAGCCATCTCCAGTCTCCATAACAACCACATCAGTTTAACCCCTTCCTCCCTGGAGCGGGTGATTCCTCTCTGCCATGTCCTGTATTCCTGCTGGTTTTTCTGGAGATTTCCGGGCTATCAGGGGTTACTGGTTGTGATTAGGACTGGGGCTTCTACCCCGGACACAAATCTTTTGATCTTTTGTGTACGGCAGTGAATGAATGCAGGAATTAATGAATGAGGCTGGACGGGGCACGGCGCGGGCGCTGGATGTCGGTCGAATTTTCTGGGATCTTGAGCCTTTGCTGATTTATTTTTTTCCCCTCTGAAAAACGAGCTGATTAAGTAAAGTATTTTTTAATAGGATTGGCTGCCGAGGATGCATGTCCCCAATGTGTTACTGCCTAGAAATACATTAATCCTCACTGTATAAGCCTAGAGCCTCCAGAGCTGAAATCCTCATGCTCTGACCCTTATAGACAGTGTGCCTGGACCCCAAGCCCCGTCAAGGGAAACATCCTCTAGGGTCAGATCAGGTCAAAAGTTGATCCTAAAGTGTAATCTGTATGAAAGCTTCCCAAATATAATGTCCACAAACAAGCCCACCACGATATGGAGGTTTAGTAACAGCGGTCCTCCTGTTGGCGTCTTCAAGGAGCTGTCATGTGACTCCTCTGGGCTCTCCTGATTAGTTGAGGGCCCTCAGATGGGAGGGGTTTATGAATGAAGGTATTTTCATGTCCCCAGGGGGCAGCCTTTGGAGATGCTCGGGCAGCATGGTTCCCCTTCGTTGACACGTTCTCTTTAGCTAAGGAAAGTTTCCTGCGCCATTAATACTGAGAGCACTGTCCCTTTAAGAAAAGGCAAGAGAAGAAAAAACAGATAATTAGATTTAATTGAGCCGGATCCCCAGGAAGTATCCTGACAAAACAGCGAGCGCAGGTTTTGGATGAGGCAGCGGGAACTGGTGCCAAGTGCATAGACGCTCAGCAATTCCTGCGAGGTGGACAGAGCGGCAGCTGAGACGAGAGACGTCCAAGATCTGAATGTACCTACAGCTGGCAGACCGCCCGTCCTCCTCTCCTCCTGCTTACATCTCTGAGATTCATCACTCCTCTCCTGACATCCTCTGTGCTGCTGGGAGGACCCTGTTCCTTCCACTATGTAACTCTCATCCTGTGACCTCCACAAGATCAGCACACTCCTCTCCTGACATCCTCTGTGCTGCTGGGAGGACCCTGCTCCTTCCACTATGTAACTCTCATCCTGTGACCTCCACAAGATCATCACACACCTCTCCTGACATCCTCTGTGCTGCTGGGAGGACCCTGCTCCTTCCACTATGTAACTCTCAGCCTGTGACCTCCACAAGATCAGCACACTCCTCTCCTGAAATCCTCTGTGCTGCTGGGAGGACACTGCTCCTTCCACTATGTAACTCTCAGCCTGTGACCTCCACAAGATCAGCACACTCCTCTCCTGACATCCTCTGTGCTGCTGGGAGGACCCTGCTCCTTCCTCTATGTAACTCTCAGCCTGTGACCTCCACAAGATCAGCACACTCCTGTCCTGAAATCCTCTGTGCTGCTGGGAGGACCCTGCTCCTTCCACTATGTAACTCTCATCCTGTGACCTCCACAAGATCAGCACACTCCTCTCCTGAAATCCTCTGTGCTGCCGGGAGGACTCTGCTCCTTCCATTATGTAACTCTCAGCCTGTGACCTCCACAAGATCAGCACACTCCTCTCCTGAAATCCTCTGTGCTGCTGGGAGGACACTGCTCCTTCCACTATGTAACTCTCAGTCTGTGATCTCCACAAGATCAGCACACTCCTCTCCAGAAATCCTCTGTGCTGCTGGGAGGACACTGCTCCTTCCACTATGTAACTCTCAGTCTGTGATCTCCACAAGATCAGCACACTCCTCTCCAGAAATCCTCTGTGCTGCTGGGAGGACCCTGCTTCTTCCACTATATAACTCTCATCCTGTGACCCCCTACAGGATCAGCACACTCCTCTCCTGAAATCCTCTGTGCTGCTGGGAGGACACTGCTCCTTCCACTATGTAACTCTCAGTCTGTGATCTCCACAAGATCAGCACACTCCTCTCCAGAAATCCTCTGTGCTGCTGGGAGGACACTGCTCCTTCCACTATGTAACTCTCAGTCTGTGATCTCCACAAGATCAGCACACTCCTCTCCAGAAATCCTCTGTGCTGCTGGGAGGACCCTGCTTCTTCCACTATATAACTCTCATCCTGTGACCCCCTACAGGATCAGCACACTCCTCTCCTGAAATCCTCTGTGCTGCTGGGAGGACCCTACTCCTTCCGCTATGTAACTCTCAGTCTATGACCTCTACAGGATCAGCATACTCCTCTCCTGAAATCCTCTGTGCTGCTGGGAGGACCCTGCTCCTTCCACTATGTAACTCTCAGTCTGTGATCTCCACAAGATCAGCGCACTCCTCTCCAGAAATCCTCTGTGCTGCTGGGAGGACCCTGCTCCTTCCACTATGTAACTCTCAGTCTGTGACCTTTACAAGATCAGCACACTCCTCTCCTGAAATCCTCTGTGCTGCTGGGAGGACCCTGCTCCTTCCACTATGTAACTCTCAATCTGTGACCTTTACAAGATCAGCACACTCCTCTCCTGAAATCCTCTGTGCTGCTGGGAGGACCCTACTCCTTCCGCTATGTAACTCTCAGTCTGTGACCTCTACAGGATCAGCATACTCCTCTCCTGAAATCCTCTGTGCTGCTGGGAGGACCCTGCTCCTTCCACTATGTAACTCTCAGTCTGTGACCTCCACAAGATCTGCACAGTCCTCTCCTGAAATCCTCTGTGCTGCTGGGAGGACCCTGCTCCTTCACTATGTAACTCTCATTCTGTGACCTCCACAAGATCAGCACACTCCTCTCCTGACATCCTCTGTGCTGCTGGGAGGACCCTACTCCTTCCACTATGTAACTCTCAGTCTGTGACCTTCACAAGATCAGCACACTTCTCTCCTGAAATCCTCTGTGCTGCTGGGAGGACCCTGCTCCTTCCACTATGTAACTCTCATCCTGTGACCTCCACAAGATCAGCACACTCCTCTCCAGAAATCCTCTGTGCTGCTAATATGGGACTTCACAATAAAGAGGGCTCATTACAGGGTGGTCGTCTGCCCAGTGGACAATGTATGTGATGCATGAAGTTGGATGGAGTTATCCCACCCACCGGCTGCAGGTTGTCAGGATTGTGCTGGTGTCGGGCAGCTCTTGAGGAGGGCCCCCATTTCCTGTGACCTCCCCATCTCCCCTCTACAGCCGGACGCACAATCTCAGACCTGTCCTGATGTTCCCGGTTTATTATATGTGAGGTTATTAAGCTCTTATAACGCCTCTTGTCGGGACCATGTCGGATTTTACATTTTCATTTTCCCAATGCACATATTAAAGCAGCTAGAATAATTGTCTTCTCCTGAGGCCTAATCCTCATAACCCTCGGCGATGAAGCTCGCATCTCTTGGCAGCATGCATTATAGATGTCCAATATACCGGAGCAGCCGACCTTGAAATATTGAAGGCATCATTACTGGGGATGTGTAGGTCACAGTATCCATATTGACTTCTCCTGGATGGATATGAGAAGATCACAGCGCTGTCTGTTGACATGAAGACTATAACCCTCAATTCTCCTTTGAATAAAATCTGGTAGAAAGAAGTGTGGTCAACCGTCAGAGGAGCATAATGGTCCGACCACATCAATGGAGTTTATGTGCTCCCCAAGAAACAAGACTTGAAGGGTTGACCACTCATTGCTGCTTGTGCTGACCTTGGCTACTATAAGTCATGTATGGAGAGTGGCAGATACAGTGGTGGGCATGCAGGAGTAAAAGACCCCATAAACATTGGCTGAATCCACCTGTTTCGGCAGAACTGGACAACCATCTAATGAGTATGGGTGCAACTTGACTCTCCCCAGTGGTAGATGTTTTAGGAAAGAAGGATTGGATATGTTGAATTTAAAGATGCCCAATCCATTCTTCTCATGGGAGATAAGCAGGCCACAGAATAGTCTAGTAGCTGCTCAGTACCTTCTTCCCATTAAAAACACATGCACACTGGTGATGGTGGTTGTCCTCCTTGTGGTTTTGTTCTTCTCCTATTAGTGGTAGTGCTAGTTGTCCTTTTTGTATCTGGTGAGGGTGGTCCTCCTCTTTGAAGTGATGGTTCTCTCCCAATTGTGGTGATGGTTGTCCTCCTGCTTTCTGGTGGTAGTCGTTCTCCTCCTATTTCTGGTGGTGGTAGCTGTCCACTTTATGATGGCATTGGTTCTCTTGCTTCTTGTGGTAGTGGTGGCCATTCTCTTGTTTGTGGTGCTGGTTGGCCTCCTGTTTACAGAGGTGTTTTTCAGTGGTTGTCTCCTATTTGTTGTGATGATTCTCCCTGTGAACATAGTGGTGGTTGCACTCCTCTTTTTGATGGTGATTGTCCTCCGGTAGTGTTGAGAGAATCGCTGCAAAGCCAAATTTTCCTGTGCTTCTTGGTAATGAGTTGATTTTCCCTGAATGGCGGTAAAAAATAACATCATACTTACCCTCATCCGTTTGAGCACAAAGAGCCGGCTGCCGCCATCTTGATTTGAAAATATCACACGAAATCCCCTGCGTGGTGACGTATGACGTCAACACACCGGGCGACGTGATGATGATCTTCAATCAAAATGGCGGCAGCCGGCTCTTCGCAATCAAACGGATGAGGGTAAGTATGATTTTATTAATGTTTTAATTTTATTTTACATTGTATTATTACTATCGGATGCCGCGATCATGCATGAACGCAGCATCTGAAAGGTTCATTGATGGGGGCAGCACAATCGCCGCTCCCTGTCATTGCACTCAGTACTTACAAAGAAATGTGCTTCGTGATGAAGTAATTTGTCACAAAGTGACTTTTGTTTGTAAAATTTGGTTAAGCAACCAAATTAAATTTTCGCTCATCACGATCCTCCTGTTTGTGGTGGCGATTTTCCTTTAGTTTTTGGGGCTGGTTTTCCTTCTGGTTTTTGGTGGTAGTTCTTTTCCTATTAGTGGTGGTACTGGTTATCTTTGTTTCCAGTGTGGACGGCCTCCTGTTTTGTGATGATGGTCATCCTCCTGTTTATGTTGGTACTTGTCCTTCTGTATCTGGTGGTTGTTGTCCTCCTCTCTGTAGTGGTGTTGGTTGTCCTTTTGTTTGTGGTGGTTGTCCTTCTGTATCTGCTGATAGTTGGTCTTCCTGGTTCCGGAGATAGTCGTCATCCTCCTGTTTAGGCTACTTTCACACTTGCACTAATAGAGTCCGGCAGGAGAACAGCCTGCCGGATCCGTACTAACACTAGCCCATGTGTGCCGCCAGAAGTCCGCTCCGGCCCCATTCACTATAATGGGGACTGGCCGGACAAAAACTACAGCATGCTGCTGGCGCAAGTGTGATAGTGATTGTCTTCCTGTTTGCAGTAGTGGTGATTCTCCTCTTGTCTGAAATGATGGTGGTCGTCCAATTTGTGCTGGTGGTTGTTCTTTTATTTCTGCTAAAGGTTGTCCTCCTGTTTCTGGTTATTGTTTTCCTTCTGTTTGTGGCGGTTGTTCTCCTGCTTACGGTAGTCTTGGATCTCTTCCTTTCTGTGTATTGATGGTGTCCTTCATCCTGTTTGTGGTGTCTTTTGTCTTCCTGTTTCTGGTTATTGTGTTCCTTCTGTTTGTGGTATCTGTCCCCCTGTTTATGTGTTCTTGGTTCTCCTCCTGTTTGTTTATTGATGGTGGCCTTTATCCTGTTTGTGGTATCGGTTGTCCCTATGTTTCTGCTGATGGTTGTCCTCCTGTTTCTGGTGACTGTCTTCCTTCTGATTATGGTGGTTATGGTTCTCCTCCTGTCTGTGCATTGGCGATGTCTTCCTCCTGTTTGTGGCGGTGGTTGTCTTTCTGTCTCTGCTGATGGTTGTCCTATTGTTTCTGATCATTGTCATCCTCCTGTTTGTGGTGGTCGTCAAGGTTGGCATGACAGTTTTCTTCTAGGACTAGTTCTGGGTCATTCGGAGATGTCTTCTGTATGGAGGTGATCTCCTCATAGTATAGCCACCATACGATGAAGCCTTATTCTGGTCATTGGTGCTCCAAATAGAAGGAGCAACCTCTTGTCTTGACAAAGACCCATAGAAAATATATAATAATTAAAAATTTTGGGTTATACCTTCTGGATCTTCGATCCTGTGGCCATAGCTTGCCCGTGTTGTGAATTTTTTGGATTGTACTCTGTAAATGTTTACAAAAAAAATTCCATCAAAGATTCAGGTCTCGAGCCATGGGAGTTCCAGTAAATTATCAGTGACAGGAAGGAGACTGCGTGTCCCATGTTCAATCACGAGCGGGGTCAGGGGCCAATGGATCGGTGTAATAGCACAGATCTCTTCTGGGATGGAAGTGTCACTAATGGTCTCCATGATGGATCAGTAGAGGAGACAGAGTTACTTGCAAATCACATTTATGTAAATAGTCATCAGCCACATCGTGTCAAGGTCGCCCCGTGTCCTGGAGTGTTAGGTCACAATAAGTATAGGGATCCGGAAGCCACCAACATAGCAGAGCTGAAGCTGTTCTGTATGGAGGAAAGGGCTGCAATTCCTCCTAACCAACGTTCTATCTAATATCTGTCTGTCTGTATTACTGTGTAATCTCCTCATATCCTTTTTTCCAGGTGAGAAATGTCGCAGCTTTATTACTCTCACGCCCCCTGCAGATCGAGGTGAGTTTGTGCATTTTTCAGACTTTCCTATATTTTCTTTGGTAAAGTTATTAAACTCTTAGAAATTAAGAACGAGTGACCTGGACGTGACTGAGGAAAGAAATCTCTGGTTGATGAGACGCCTCCTTCACCTCTCTACATGTCATGTGCTGCCGCCTAGTGGCCACTCCTAAGTATGCAACATCTGACCAATACTAACTGGATACGGGATCCCATAGAGAGGGCGCCCTTAACCAGGACAGTGTGGATATTAGCCGCACTATATGCGCAGTACCACTTCCCCAGTTCACACTGTGCAGTACAGGAGGTATGGCGGCTGCGCAGTACCACTTCCCCAGTTCACACTGTGCAGTACAGGAGGTATGGCGGCTGCGCAGTACAGGAGGTATGGCGGCTGCGCAGTACAGGAGGTATGGCAGCTGCACAGTACCACTTCCCCAGTTCACACTGTGCAGTACAGGAGGTATGGCAGCTGCACAGTACCACTTCCCCAGTTCACACTGTGCAGTACAGGAGGTATGGCAGCTGCACAGTACCACTTCCCCAGTTCACACTGTGCAGTACAGGCGGTATGGCGGCTGCGCAGTACCACTTCCCCAGTTCACACTGTGCAGTACAGGAGGTATGGCGGCTACGCAGTACCACTTCCCCAGTTCACACTGTGCAGTACAGGAGGTATGGCAGCTGCACAGTACCACTTCCCCAGTTCACACTGTGCAGTACAGGAGGTATGGCGGCTGCACAGTACCACTTCCCCAGTTCACACTGTGCAGTACAGGAGGTATGGCGGCTGCGCAGTACCACTTCCCCAGTTCACACTGTGCAGTACAGGAGGTATGGTGGCTGCGCAGTACCACTTCCCCAGTTCACACTGTGCAGTACAGGAGGTATGGCAGCTGCACAGTACCACTTCCCCAGTTCACACTGTGCTGTACAGGAGGTATTGCAGCTGCACAGTACCACTTCCCCAGTTCACACTGTGCAGTACAGGAGTTATAGCGGCTGCGCAGTACCACTTCCCCAGTTCACACTGTGCAGTACAGGAGTTATAGCGGCTGCGCAGTACCACTTCCCCAGTTCACACTGTGCAGTACCGGAGGTATGGCGGCTGCGCAGTACCACTTCCCCAGTTCACACTGTGCAGTACAGGAGTTATAGCGGCTGCGCAGTACCACTTCCCCAGTTCACACTGTGCAGTACAGGAGGTATTGCAGCTGCACAGTACCACTTCCCCAGTTCACACTGTGCTGTACAGGAGGTATTGCAGCTGCACAGTACCACTTCCCCAGTTCACACTGTGCAGTACAGGAGGTATTGCAGCTGCACAGTACCACTTCCCCAGTTCACACTGTGCAGTACAGGAGGTATGGCGGCTGCGCAGTACCACTTCCCCAGTTCACACTGTGCAGTACAGGAGGTATGGCGGCTGCACAGTACCACTTCCCCAGTTCACACTGTGCAGTACAGGAGGTATGGCGGCAGCACAGTACCACTTCCCCAGTTCACACTGTGCAGTACAGGAGGTATGGCAGCTGCGCAGTACCACTTCCCCAGTTCACACTGTGCAGTACAGGAGGTATTGCAGCTGCACAGTACCACTTCCCCAGTTCACACTGTGCTGTACAGGAGGTATTGCAGCTGCACAGTACCACTTCCCCAGTTCACACTGTGCAGTACAGGAGGTATAGCGGCTGCACAGTACCACTTCCCCAGTTCACACTGTGCTGTACAGGAGGTATGGCAGCTGCACAGTACCACTTCCCCAGTTCACACTGTGCAGTACAGGAGGTATGGCGGCTGCACAGTACCACTTCCCCAGTTCACACTGTGCAGTACAGGAGTTATAGCAGCTGCACAGTACCACTTCCCCAGTTCACACTGTGCTGTACAGGAGGTATGGCGGCTGCACAGTACCACTTCCCCAGTTCACACTGTGCTGTACAGGAGGTATGGCAGCTGCACAGTACCACTTCCCCAGTTCACACTGTGCAGTACAGGAGGTATGGCGGCTGCACAGTACCACTTCCCCAGTTCACACTGTGCAGTACAGGAGTTATAGCGGCTGCACAGTACCACTTCCCCAGTTCACACTGTGCAGTACAGGAGGTATGGCAGCTGCACAGTACCACTTCCCCAGTTCACACTGTGCAGTACAGGCGGTATGGCGGCTGCACAGTTCCACTTCCTCAGTTCACACTGTGCAGTACAGGCGGTATGGCGGCTGCACAGTACCACTTCCCCAGTTCACACTGTGCTGTACAGGAGGTATGGCGGCTGCACAGTACCACTTCCCCAGTTCACACTGTGCTGTACAGGAGGTATGGCAGCTGCACAGTACCACTTCCCCAGTTCACACTGTGCTGTACAGGAGGTATGGCGGCTGCACAGTACCACTTCCCCAGTTCACACTGTGCTGTACAGGAGGTATGGCAGCTGCACAGTACCACTTCCCCAGTTCACACTGTGCTGTACAGGAGGTATGGCGGCTGCACAGTACCACTTGAGTACTGGTCGGCTCTGGTTTCTTCCCTTGCTGACCATCCAGGCAGGGAATTGGAATTGTTCAGATGATCTTTTTTGACCAAAAATCCATTAACTGAATGAAAAATAAACATGTTAAGGAAAAAAACTGCAGCATCAGCCGCTGTGGCTCCGACGAGGTGTGAAGTCCATGCCAATATTGCATCAGAATTACCATTTATATTGTCAAATGACTGCCCGGCAGATGAGCGGGATCCATCTCTCAGTACTCTCAAGTCACAGCCAAAGCTGTATCAAGACCTCAAATTACTGCTGTTTCAGGGGCTGCCTACTGCATACTCCTGGAAATGTAAAGATTAATCCAATCTTCTTATAATAGTATAGTGTAGAAAAAAGATCTCCCAGTATAGTTAATGCAGCTTTAGATGTGACTGGAGTATGACTCAAAACAAAAGCTATACCTGAATTGCTGCTATTGAAGTATCATGTGTGTAGATCTCATGTCTGATCACATGTCATTATATCAGTTCAGAGTCCAGGTCCGGGTGACCCCATCGCTACACTGGGTCCCCCGACACTGCCGAAGTTTAACCACGTGTTGCTGCTCTCCAGAAGGGATGGTAAGGGGTGGTGCACCCCAATGGGAAATAAGTCCAGAGAGTCAGGGTCTGCAGTAACCAGGGGGCTTCTTTACTGGAGGGATTCAGGTACAAAACGATACAGGCGAGGCATAGGGCTGGCTTCTCCAGTCTCCTCCCTGAGACGAGGCATAGGGCTGGCTTCTCCAGTCTCCTCCCTGAGACGAGGCATAGGGCTGGCTTCTCCAGTCTCCTCCCTGAGACGAGGCATAGGGCTGGCTTCTCCAGTCTCCTCTCTGAGACGAGGCATAGGGCTGGCTTCTCCAGTCTCCTCCCTGAGACGAGGCATAGGGCTGGCTTCTCCAGTCTCCTCCCTGAGACGAGGCATAGGGCTGGCTTCTCCAGTCTCCTCCCTGGCAGAAGAAGGGTTTGATGCTGAGGAAAGGCCTGAGCTAGCTGTCCCTCTCTCTCTTCAGAAGGCTGGTCTCCTGATCCAAGGCTGGTGATCCATGGTCTGTGGCAGAGTATCCCCGTCTCAGCATCTTCTTCTGGTCACTCAGTAGTCTGGCAGAGTCCCCTCTTCTAAACACTGTTCCCTAACTGCAGAACATTAGAGGCTCTGACTGCTCTCCTTATATACAGTTTCTGGGTGAACTAGAACTTTCTAGTGGGAGGGGTGGAGAGGAGAAACTCAGTACAAACAAATACAATGTTACACTTTCCGTCTCTCATAGACTTGCATTATATTTTCAATAATACCTAATGGCAATGACAGAGCAGATTTTCCAGACACAAACAAGTGTCACAAGGTCAGTCTGTCTGGTTTTGGTGGTAAACAAGGTCTGGCTTTTTCCCTCCAAAACATTGTCTTTTTTTTAAATCTCTTATGGAAACTGTGGAAAATTACCAGCTTCTCATTATTAGCTAGAAAGTTCCAAAAGTCTCTATGTTCATTAACCCTTTCCACAGAGCCTCGCAAACACAGTGCAAATGAACACGATATATATCACACGTGATGATGACCTTGCATAGGAGAAATAGGGACAAATGTGCAGACTTCAAAGTATCCCTTCTCCAGGGCACTACATCAGTAATGTCACCAGCAGGGGCTGTGACAACCTCCCAGACATGACATACAGGCAGGTTGTCAGCAGTAATAGATGAATAGATGTTCCTGTAGGATAAGGTGTGTGGATCTCATGTCTGATCACATGTCATTATATCAGTGATGTCATCAGCAGGGGGCGGGGCTGTGACTACCTCTCAGACAGGATATACAGGCAGGTTGTCAGCAGTAATAGATGTTCCTGTAGTATAAGGAGTGTGGATCTCATGTCTGATCACATGTCATTATATCAGTGATGTCATCAGCAGGGGGCGGGGCTGTGACTACCTCTCAGACAGGATATACAGGCAGGTTGTCAGCAGTAATAGATGAATAGATGTTCCTGTAGTATAAGGTGTGTGGATCTCATGTCTGATCACATGTCATTATATCAGTGATGTCATCAGCAGGGGGCGGGGCTGTGACAACCTCTCAGACAGGATATACAGGCAGGTTGTCAGCAGTAATAGATGAATAGATGTTCCTGTAGTATAAGGTGTGTGGATCCCATGTCTGATCACATGTCATTATATCAGTGATGTCATCAGCAGGGGGCGGGGCTGTGACTACCTCTCAGACAGGATATACAGGCAGGTTGTCAGCAGTAATAGATGGATAGATGTTCCTGTAGTATAAGGTGTGTGGATCTCATGTCTGATCACATGTCATTATATCAGTGATGTCATCAGCAGGGGGCGGGGCTGTGACTACCTCTCAGACAGGATATACAGGCAGGTTGTCAGCAGTAATAGAAGAATAGATGTTCCTGTAGTATAAGGTGTGTGGATCTCATGTCTGATCACATGTCATTATATCAGTGATGTCATCAGCAGGGGGCGGGGCTGTGACTACCTCCCAGACATGACATACAGGCAGGTTGTCAGCAGTAATAGATGAATAGATGTTCCTGTAGTATAAGGTGTGTGGATCTCATGTCTGATCACATGTCATTATATCAGTGATGTCATCAGCAGGAGGCGGGGCTGTGACTACCTCTCAGACAGGATATACAGGCAGGTTGTCAGCAGTAATAGATGGATAGATGTTCCTGTAGTATAAGGTGTGTGGATCCCATGTCTGATCACATGTCATTATATCAGTGATGTCATCAGCAGGGGGCGGGGCTGTGACTACCTCTCAGACAGGATATACAGGCAGGTTGTCAGCAGTAATAGAAGAATAGATGTTCCTGTAGTATAAGGAGTGTGGATCTCATGTCTGATCACATGTCATTATATCAGTGATGTCATCAGCAGGGGGCGGGGCTGTGACTACCTCTCAGACAGGATATACAGGCAGGTTGTCAGCAGTAATAGATGAATAGATGTTCCTGTAGTATAAGGTGTGTGGATCTCATGTCTGATCACATGTCATTATATCAGTGATGTCATCAGCAGGGGGCGGGGCTGTGACTACCTCTCAGACATGACATACAGGCAGGTTGTCAGCAGTAATAGAAGAATAGATGTTACAGTAATATGTAGTACATTCTATGATAACGATTTTCCTTCTATCTTTGTGCAGGCGTCTTGTGGCTCTCGATCGTGGCTGAAGTCCTGTACATCACGTTGCTCCTCACAGGAGTCAGCCTTATGTCGGTGGAGGTTTGCTATTATACCTCAGTTATTGATGGCCTCAAGCTCAACGCCTTTGCTGCCATTTTTACTGTTTTATCAGGTGAGACACCATCACTTTACGGTTTCCTCAGATTTTTAAGTTCTTCAAATATTTCTCACCGGTGCCTGGATGAGGGGCGACATGTGGTGAGATCCCGGCACCATATCTTCTTTCCCGAAGCTTTGAGTGAATTTTCAAGATAAGATATAAGACTGAACTCTAAAGGCCTCTTTACACGGACCAAGAATACGCCAGATAATCACTAAGGAGCATTCATAGGAACGCTTCTTAGCGATTATCTGGTGGTGTCAAGGTGGGGACGAGCGATGACATTAGCGATCACTCCTCCCCGGACAGTGGAGGAGATCGCTGCATGCAAATGCAACGGTCTCCTTTACTAATGAGCTAGCGCTTGTCTGGAAGGAACACTTACCTCCCGACAATTGTCTGCAAAATTGGGCTGTGTAAAGGGCCTTATGGGAAGCAAAAAATTCCAAGAAATGGCAGCAATCCACCATCTGATTTATGTCTCCTGAGCTTGAGATGTTTCCACAATGTTTGGCTTCCTTTGTGGAAAATACAATAGCAGAAGTTTATGTTGACCACATGACTTGAGGGTTTACAATCGAGGCTTTATACTGTGCAAATCTACCAAGTTATAGGAAGGAAAAGAGAGACAGAAGTGATATGGGGTCCCCTGGGCACAATGTTTTAGGTGTTATCACCATATAACTCAACCCTCTCCATGCTGGTTATCTATGTTGCCTGCTTCTTCTTGCTCAGCGAAAGTCTTCTCAACAAATTCTCTCCATAGCTCCTCTAACTGTGTATGAAGATAATACAGAGGACCAGCATGTAGACGGTTCAGTTTACCCCGACTGGACCAATCTTTGTTAATTGGACCTAAGGGTCACCATTGCCATCCATACATTAGGACACCTATAGTTTTTAATATGATTTGAGACTATCTAGTCACATGGTGGTCCTATCTGTAAGACCTCAACCCACCTCAAATTTATGAGATGTCTCACAGACACGTCATAAAGACCAAACAAATGACATGGAACTGGACACAATGGAAGAAGCTGTCCTGGCCTCCATATTGTTCGGCTCCAGTATAGTGGACAGGTGTGAGCCATTTGCACCATTTACCCAACTCACTACCCAATGCACTAGATGTTCTAGTATTTTCCAGTAATGGTTGAAATTGTCCACTGCTTCTTCAGAATTTTCGAAGATCAGCGGGAATGTTCAGAACCGGCCGATTCGACTTTCATCTACCAGTCATTACTGACACAAAAAATTATTTGCTGTGCACTGCTGCCATCCAGTGGTAGAAAAGTCATAATCAAAGTGCAGGTTGTTTTTGAATTGAATAATTTCAATTCTTTTTGGAAATTCCGGATTGGAAATGATTTTGAGAGGTTAATGATCGTAATGATATCTCTTACAGGGCTGCTCGGGATGGTTGCACACATGATGTACACAACGGTGTTCCAGATGACGGTCAATCTTGGTCCAGAGGATTGGAGACCTCAGAACTGGGACTATGGCTGGTCCTACTGGTAAGATGGTTATACTCAATCGACTTTTTGCCTGCAGTTGTAGAAGTGTAGACCGTAGCACCCAACACAACCATAGACATCATCAGTAGTTCTATCTTTTCCTTGAAATTCTGACTTCTGCTTTATCCCAAAAATTTAACCTGTTTAGGTAGTGGTCATGCTCTAGCTGTGCCCTGATAACCTAACTCTATTTCTGTTGGAAAACTAAAAAAAAAGTATGAAATTCAAGAATACAATGTAGATGCAATGAATTGGGTGCTGGGACATAGACCTTACCGCTCACCTGAAGATATTCCGCTAATTCAATCCTAGCGGCAGGTAATGCCACCCGATCAATGGACCATTATGGACTCGTCCTCAATCCTGGGACAGTGGAATACGAAATCTATGATGCACCCAACTCAAGGATCAAAGCTTATGCTACATGGCTACGCCAGATCACATGGTCCATTTCACTCTCGGCAGTCTCTCGCCTTCTGCAATTAGACCGGCTATCATGTCCTGCTGAGAAAGTACTGGCTCCTCAGTAATGAATTATCCATCTCAGTCCCTCGAAGAGATCAAAAGCTTCCAGGATAGTTCTTAAACAGAGAAAAATTCTCAGCAGATCTCATTAATCAGCAGTTTCAGGTCGGGGAAGAATTTATTTCAAGATGAAGAAAACTCATTACACATTTTATCGCCATCTTTGTAAAGTGGTTTCAATGTTGAAGTCAATTATAGGGGCACAAGATATAAAATCAGCAAATAATCTGCCGAGAAGAGACATTAACATCTACCGAGCACAGCGAAAATCAAAAAAGTCATTACACGGTAAACTACTGCTGACATAAAATACCTACACCACCTGTATATACTGTATATTATATACCAGGTGAGGCCCAGGTTATACCAGCATGGTCCATATCACTATATACAAGAAGATGTATAACTTATACCAGCTGTACATATATAATTATATACAGGAGATACCCAGGTTATACCAGCATGGTCCATATCACTATATACAAGAAGATGTATAACTTATACCAGCTGTACATATATAATTATATACAGGAGATGCCCAGGTTATACCAGCATGGTCCATATCACTATATACAAGAAGATGTATAACTTATACCAGCTGTACATATATAATTATATACAGGAGATGCCCAGGTTATACCAGCATGGTCCATATCACTATATACAGGAAGATGTATAACTTATACCAGCTGTACATATATAATTATATACAGGAGATGCCCAGGTTATACCAGCATGGTCCATATCACTATATACAAGAAGATGTATAACTTATACCAGCTGTACGTATATAATTATATACAGGAGATGCCCAGGTTATACCAGCATGGTCCATATCACTATATACAAGAAGATGTATAACTTATACCAGCTGTACATATATAATTATATACAGGAGATACCCAGGTTATACCAGCATGGTCCATATCACTGTATACAAGAAGATGTATAAATTATACCAGCTGTACATATATAATTATATACAGGAGATGCCCAGGTTATACCAGCATGGTCCATATCACTGTATACAAGAAGATGTATAACTTATACCAGCTGTACATATATAATTATATACAGGAGATACCCAGGTTATACCAGCATGGTCCATATCACTGTATACAAGAAGATGTATAAATTATACCAGCTGTACATATATAATTATATACAGGAGATACCCAGGTTATACCAGCATGGTCCATATCACTGTATACAAGAAGATGTATAAATTATACCAGCTGTACATATATAATTATATACAGGAGATGCCCAGGTTATACCAGCATGGTCCATATCACTGTATACAAGAAGATGTATAACTTATACCAGCTGTACATATATAATTATATACAGGAGATGCCCAGGTTATACCAGCATGGTCCATATCACTGTATACAAGAAGATGTATAACTTATACCAGCTGTACATATATAATTATATACAGGAGATGCCCAGGTTATACCAGCATGGTCCATATCACTATATACAAGAAGATGTATAACTTATACCAGCTGTACATATATAATAATATACAGGAGATACCCAGGTTATACCAGCATGCTCCATATCACTATATACAAGAAGATGTATAACTTATACCAGCTGTACATATATAATTATATACAGGAGATACCCAGGTTATACCAGCATGCTCCATATCACTATATACAAGAAGATGTATAACTTATACCAGCTGTACATATATAATTATATACAGGAGATACCCAGGTTATACCAGCATGCTCCATATCACTATATACAAGAAGATGTATAACTTATACCAGCTGTACATATATAATTATATACAGGATATACCCAGGTTATACCAGCATGCTCCATATCACTATATACAAGAAGATGTATAACTTATACCAGCTGTACATATATAATTATATACAGGAGATACCCAGGTTATAGCAGCATGCTCCATATCACTATATACAAGAAGATGTATAACTTATACCAGCTGTACATATATAATTATATACAGGAGATACCCAGGTTATACCAGCATGGTCCATATCACTATATACAAGAAGATGTATAACTTATACCAGCTGTACATATATAATTATATGCAGGATATGCCCAGGTTATAGCAGCATGCTCCATATCACTGTATACAAGAAGATGTATAACTTATACCAGCTGTACATATATAATTATATACAGGAGATACCCAGGTTATTCCAGCATGCTCCATATCACTATATACAAGAAGATGTATAACTTATACCAGCTGTACATATATAATTATATACAGGAGATACCCAGGTTATACCAGCATGCTCCATATCACTATATACAAGAAGATGTATAACTTATACCAGCTGTACATATATAATTATATACAGGAGATGCCCAGGTTATACCAGCATGGTCCATATCACTGTATACAAGAAGATGTATAACTTATACCAGCTGTACATATATAATTATATACAGGAAATACCCAGGTTATACCAGCATGCTCCATATCACTATATACAAGAAGATGTATAACTTATACCAGCCGTACATATATAATTATATACAGGAAATACCCAGGTTATACCAGCATGGTCCATATGCCTACTTTGTATACAAGATGCCCATATTATACCAGCTGTATACAATTGCTTTAGTGAAGAAATATATAATAATACATGTTTTTCCTGTAGTTTGGCGTGGGGCTCATTCACGTGCTGTATGGCGGCATCGGTAACTACCATCAACAGATACACAAAGACCATCCTAGAATTCAAGCAGAGGAGACGGAACCTGGAGAGAAGTTTACAGAACAAGCAGAAAACACAGGAGGCGGACGGCTCTCCGCCGGTGTGGGACATCTGTATAAACTCGTTACATGGTAACAGAGAGGGCTTCGTGGATTTAGCGATACCAGCGCAGAATCCCTCAAACTACGGAAACCTGAATCATTTCCCCAATACGCAGTGTGACGAGTACTGCTAGTTTTTACTACATTTCTGGTGATTATTTACTATTTTTTAATAAAATCAATGAATAGGCCTTCCTAATGTCTTGCCTTCTCTACAATGGATTAGTTAGCGAAATTTTTTATATTTAAAGGCTATGTACACCTTTTGGGGAAATGTTTTTTAATTGTTCCATTGTACTCATTTTAAGTTAAAAATCTTTTTTTCAATTGGTCTGTATTAAAAATGTTGAGCCCCTTTCTCTGTACAGACTTGAGATTCTCTAGTAGCAGGATCTGTATTTTTACTGTGTTCCCTCAGCAGCTCAGCTCCTTATATCTGATCTCCTAAACAATCATTATAGCTCAGTTCTGATAAGAATGTGGCTTATATAAGTTGTAATTTAGAGATAAGGTTTATTAGACGGCAGAAAGTGAAAGCACGTTTCACGCAGCTAGACAAACGGTTAACCTTTTGTGACAGAACGGCTGAATATATTAAAGACCAATTGATAAAATAATTTTTAGCCCCAAATGAGTAAAGTGTAATCATAAAAAAAATAATTGCCCCCAAAGGTGTACATAGCCCTTAAAATGGACCATTACTGAATTTTTCCAGACTCTTGATTGGCCAGTTTGCCTATAAAAATGGATCTGTTGATCCTTCTTTCTAGACATTCAGGATTGAAGGGGGGGGGGGGGGTCAGTGAAAGCTCACATGGGAGCTGTAATGGCGGCCATTTTAGTTGTTGCCTAGCATTACCAGATAGAGATATGGGATGATTGAATAGGAAGACTGCAGTAGTCGGTCCGATTATAACCACACAGTTACCCTCTGAAGAGATAATCAAGGGTCCATGTGAATCAAGTTGTCCATGTACTTTACCTTGTAGTTGGCCAAACCCTCGGGGCTTGACCGAGCCAGGCAGCTCTGGTGGTGGCTTATCTTCCCTAACAATGAAAAGATCAGATATGTCAAAATCTAACAGCTCGATCCTTCTTTCCCCTGACATCTGCTGTGAGGAGAGAGTTGGGACACTCCACACACATTAGATGGCCAGCTAGTCCTACAGATATCAGCAGGTTGCCCTTCCTCAGGCTGCAATAGGGTTATAGTTGCTTGTGTCGTCACTGACAAAACAAAACTCAGCCCCATCAGGGAATCAAGAGAGAATTGGGTTCACTTTTTGGAGGGCATTTATATGTGGTGACCCTCTTACGAGCCCTGTATCACTGTGAGAAATACCATAACAGTGACACCCACTGATGGGACACCATTGAGGTTCGGGAGAATCTCTATGTGTCCCGACCACTGTCTGATCACCTCTTTAGGAAGACCTTGGTTAACATATCCTACACATTATTTCAGCTCTTCAGATCTAGAAGTAGAGGGAGCAGAACTAGACCTGACAAACTTTCCCTCCCTGTACACCCGCTGTGGTATCTGTTCTAGAGAGACTTGTTAAAAGGTTGTCTGGCCAGTATGTTTTTTTTACTTCAATACTCCACACCGATTCCTCCACCAGTCCCATTGTTTCCCGGGTTCCCAATGGTCTCCACTTCCTGGTCCCTCTCCACACAGAATATTAGGGCTCAGCCAATTGCTAACCGCATCCATGACTCTAACTTCACCAGTGATTGGCTGAGGGGTCACCAGTAAGTAGGGGTTACC
This sequence comes from Bufo bufo, assembly GCF_905171765.1. Classification (NCBI taxonomy): domain Eukaryota; kingdom Metazoa; phylum Chordata; class Amphibia; order Anura; family Bufonidae; genus Bufo; species Bufo bufo. The sequence goes on along the minus strand of NC_053394.1, from coordinate 433,216,103 downwards.
AGTAAGTAGAGAACACAGGACTCGGGAAGCACAGGATCGGTGAGACATGACAAAAATTTCTGGCTAGACAATCCCGATAATGATTTTGTGCCCAGACTCTGGCCGTTTCTAAGCCATTGATGGCCTCTTCAGGAGTGTACTGAGGTAGAAGCATGGGGCCAGGTGGGACAATTGTACAGAAGTACTATTTTACAGGGCCAGATCAGGAGCGATTGACATGCTGTATCATCAATCTGCGCTACATTAATGAGCAGAAATCTGCATGGACTCACATTCTTTCCCATCAGCCTCCATACCTCAGCTTATGGGCTCAACCAGCATCTATGTAGGGTTTCCTTTTAGGTACTCAAGGCAGCAGATCAGTTTTCAGTCTAAGTCGAACCACCACAAGGCTTGGTAAAATTCCATCCATGGACCTAGATCAGGGATGGGCAAACTGCGGCTCTCCCATCATGCCCTGCTGTAGGCAGACTGGGCATACTGGGATTTGTAGTTTTACAACAGCTGGAGAGCCGCAGTTTACCCAACCCTGACCTAGAAAAGCCAAAAAAGGGGGTCAGTCAGCACATACCAAACCGCAGTAGCACATTGCTATGGCAGGGAACAACATTAAAAGACAGAAACATGCAATGCGACAATAAACTGCAATATAGAGTACAAAATTGCATAATAATAACAAGTGCTACACTATAAGTGCGAGATACTTGGCAAATCGTTTTGTACAAAATTATTTGAGCCCGTCTGCCGAGCGTCAAGGCGATCTCTGTTAGACGGGTTCCTACGCTAAATTCTACCTGTTAGGTGCCATGACGGCTACCATACACTTCAGGGAGTGTAGGTTACACAGCAGGCCCACTCCACGACACCACCGGCGCCAAACGGCTACCAAGGATTGCAGTGAGAGTCCACAAACTATCTCACTCCTGGTGCCATGGCTTCAGTGAGTGAGGGGGAGCAGGCCTGACTATGCACTAACACCAATTAAAATCAGCCCATAGGGCAAACAGGGTGGCCAGGAGTGCATGACTGAGGAGGCAGCCACACCGCCAGTACAAACTGGACCTAAATAAACCTTGCATGCAGTCTACATGCCATCCATCTGACTTGATCCAGAACCATCTTTTCTCTGACCTGCTCCTAAACAAAAGTCCTCTTCTTACGTTCTTCATGAGGTCGAGCTGAAACAACTCTGATGATGTCACCAGAGACACTTTACACTTGGGTGACGCGGTGTCTTGTATGTCCCTGAGAGAAGGAGCCATGGAAGGTCCAGGATGATCCTCCTGAGGCAGAACTGATGTCCTCCTGGACCCTAGATCAAGGTTATACACCCTGACTTCTATTTTCCTCCAGATAATGTGATGCCAAATATAAGGTCTGATGTCACACAGCTCAGCAGACAGTATCACACAGGATAGGATTAGATACACAGCTCAGCAGACAGTATCACACAGGATAGGATTAGATACATAGCTCAGCAGACAGTATCACACAGGATAGGATTAGATACACAGCTCAGCAGACTGTATCGCACAGGATAGGATTAGATACACAGCTCAGCAGACAGTATCACACAGGATAGGATTAGATACATAGCTCAGCAGACTGTATCGCACAGGATAGGATTAGATACACAGCTCAGCAGACAGTATCACACAGGATAGGATTAGATACACAGCTCAGCAGACTGTATCACACAGGATAGGATTAGATACATAGCTCAGCAGACAGTATCACACAGGATAGGATTAGATACATAGCTCAGCAGACAGTATCACACAGGATAGGATTAGATACATAGCTCAGCAGACTGTATCGCACAGGATAGGATTAGATACACAGCTCAGCAGACAGTATCACACAGGATAGGATTAGATACACAGCTCAGCAGACTGTATCACACAGGATAGGATTAGATACACAGCTCAGCAGACAGTATCACACAGGATAGGATTAGATACATAGCTCAGCAGACTGTATCGCACAGGATAGGATTAGATACACAGCTCAGCAGACAGTATCACACAGGATAGGATTAGATACACAGCTCAGCAGACTGTATCACACAGGATAGGATTAGATACACAGCTCAGCAGACAGTATCACACAGGATAGGATTAGATACACAGCTCAGCAGACTGTATCACACAGGATAGGATTAGATACACAGCTCAGCAGACAGTATCACACAGGATAGGATTAGATACTCAGCTCAGCAGACAGTATCACACAGGACAGGATTAGATACACAGCTCAGCAGACTGTATCACACAGGATAGGATTAGATATACAGCTCAGCAGACCGTATCACACAGGATAGGATTAGATACACAGCTCAGCAGACAGTATCACACAGGACAGGATTAGATACACAGCTCAGCAGACAGTATCACACAGGATAGGATTAGATACACAGCTCAGCAGACAGTATCACACAGGATGGGATTAGATACACAGCTCAGCAGACAGTATCACACAGGATAGGATTAGATACACAGCTCAGCAGACAGTATCACACAGGAGGGGATTAGATACACAGCTCAGCAGACAGTATCACACAGGATAGGATTAGATACACAGCTCAGCAGACAGTATCACACAGGATAGGATTAGATACACAGCTCAGCAGACAGTATCACACAGGAGGGGATTAGATACACAGCTCAGCAGACAGTATCACACAGGTTAGGATTAGATACACAGCTCAGCAGACAGTATCGCACAGGATAGGATTAGATACACAGCTCAGCATACTGTATCACACAGGATAGGATTAGATACACAGCTCAGCAGACGGTATCACACAGGACAGGATTAGATACACAGCTCAGCAGACAGTATCACACAGGATAGGATTAGATACACAGCTCAGCAGACAGTATCACACAGGACAGGATTAGATACACAGCTCAGCAGACAGGGTCACACAGGATAGGATTAGATACACAGCTCAGCAGACAGGGTCACACAGGTTAGGATTAGATACACAGCTCAGCAGACAGTATCACACAGGATTAGATACACAGCTCAGCAGACAGTATCACACAGGATAGGATTAGATACACAGCTCAGCAGACGGTATCACACAGGATAGGATTAGATACACAGCTCAGCAGACAGTATCACACAGGATGGGATTAGATACACAGCTCAGCAGACAGTATCACACAGGATTAGATACACAGCTCAGCAGACAGTATCACACAGGATTAGATACACAGCTCAGCAGACAGTATCACACAGGATAGGATTAGATACACAGCTCAGCAGACAGTATCACACAGGATAGGATTAGATACACAGCTCAGCAGACAGTATCGCACAGGATAGGATTAGATACACAGCTCAGCATACTGTATCGCACAGGATAGGATTAGATACACAGCTCAGCAGACGGTATCACACAGGACAGGATTAGATACACAGCTCAGCAGACGGTATCACACAGGATAGGATTAGATACACAGCTCAGCAGACAGTATCACACAGGACAGGATTAGATACACAGCTCAGCAGACAGGGTCACACAGGATAGGATTAGATACACAGCTCAGCAGACAGTATCACACAGGATAGGATTAGATACACAGCTCAGCAGACAGGGTCACACAGGTTAGGATTAGATACACAGCTCAGCAGACGGTATCACACAGGATAGGATTAGATACACAGCTCAGCAGACAGTATCACACAGGATGGGATTAGATACACAGCTCAGCAGACAGTATCACACAGGATGGGATTAGATACACAGCTCAGCAGACAGTATCACACAGGAGAGGATTAGATACACAGCTCAGCAGACAGTATCACACAGGATAGGATTAGATACACAGCTCAGCAGACAGTATCACACAGGATAGGATTAGATACACAGCTCAGCAGACAGTATCACACAGGATAAGATTAGATACACAGCTCAGCAGACAGTATCACACAGGATGGGATTAGATACACAGCTCAGCAGACAGTATCACACAGGATAGGATTAGATACACAGCTCAGCAGACAGTATCACACAGGATAGGATTAGATACACAGCTCAGCAGACAGTATCACACAGGATAGGATTAGATACACAGCTCAGCAGACAGTATCACACAGGAGAGGATTAGATACACAGCTCAGCAGACAGTATCACACAGGATAGGATTAGATACACAGCTCAGCAGACAGTATCACACAGGATAGGATTAGATACACAGCTCAGCAGACAGTATCACACAGGATAAGATTAGATACACAGCTCAGCAGACAGTATCACACAGGATGGGATTAGATACACAGCTCAGCAGACAGTATCACACAGGATTAGATACACAGCTCAGCAGACAGTATCACACAGGATAGGATTAGATACACAGCTCAGCAGACAGTATCACACAGGATAGGATTAGATACACAGCTCAGCAGACAGTATCACACAGGATAGGATTAGATACACAGCTCAGCAGACAGTATCACACAGGATAGGATTAGATACGCGGCTCAGCAGACAGTATCACACAGGATAGGATTAGATACACAGCTCAGCAGACAGTATCACACAGGATAGGATTAGATACACAGCTCAGCAGACAGTATCACACAGGAGGGGATTAGATACACAGCTCAGCAGACAGTATCACACAGGATAGGATTAGATACACAGCTCAGCAGACAGTATCACACAGGATAGGATTAGATACACAGCTCAGCAGACAGTATCGCACAGGATAGGATTAGATACACAGCTCAGCAGACGGTATCACACAGGATAGGATTAGATACACAGCTCAGCAGACAGTATCACACAGGATTAGATACACAGCTCAGCAGACAGTATCACACAGGATAGGATTAGATACACAGCTCAGCAGACAGTATCACACAGGATAGGATTAGATACACAGCTCAGCAGACAGTATCACACAGGAGAGGATTAGATACACAGCTCAGCAGACAGTATCACACAGGATAGGATTAGATACACAGCTCAGCAGACAGTATCACACAGGATAGGATTAGATACACAGCTCAGCAGACAGTATCACACAGGATAAGATTAGATACACAGCTCAGCAGACAGTATCACACAGGATGGGATTAGATACACAGCTCAGCAGACAGTATCACACAGGATTAGATACACAGCTCAGCAGACAGTATCACACAGGATAGGATTAGATACACAGCTCAGCAGACAGTATCACACAGGATAGGATTAGATACACAGCTCAGCAGACAGTATCACACAGGATAGGATTAGATACACGGCTCAGCAGACAGTATCACACAGGAGAGGATTAGATACACAGCTCAGCAGACAGTATCACACAGGATAGGATTAGATACACAGCTCAGCAGACAGTATCACACAGGATAGGATTAGATACACAGCTCAGCAGACAGTATCACACAGGAGAGGATTAGATACACAGCTCAGCAGACAGTATCACACAGGATAGGATTAGATACACAGCTCAGCAGACAGTATCACACAGGATAGGATTAGATACACAGCTCAGCAGACAGTATCATACAGGATAGGATTAGATACACAGCTCAGCAGACAGTATCACACAGGAGAGGATTAGATACACAGCTCAGCAGGCAGTATCACACAGGAGAGGATTAGATACACAGCTCAGCAGACAGTATCACACAGGATAGGATTAGATACACAGCTCAGCAGACAGTATCATACAGGATAGGATTAGATACACAGCTCAGCAGACAGTATCACACAGGATAGGATTAGATACACAGCTCAGCAGACAGTATCACACAGGAGAGGATTAGATACACAGCTCAGCAGGCAGTATCACACAGGATAGGATTAGATACACAGCTCAGCAGACAGTATCACACAGGATAGGATTAGATACACAGCTCAGCAGACAGTATCACACAGGATAGGATTAGATACACAGCTCAGCAGACAGTATCACACAGGATAGGATTAGATACACAGCTCAGCAGACAGTATCACACAGGATAGGATTAGATACACAGCTCAGCAGACTGTATCACACAGGATAGGATTAGATACACAGCTCAGCAGGCAGTATCACACAGGATAGGATTAGATACACAGCTCTACAGACAGTATAACACAGGATAGGATTAGATACACAGCTCAGCAGACAGTATCACACAGGATAGGATTAGATACACAGCTCAGCAGACAGTATCACACAGGATAGGATTAGATACACAGCTCAGCAGACAGTATCACACAGGAGAGGATTAGATACACAGCTCAGCAGACTATCACACAGGATAGGATTAGATACACAGCTCTACAGACAGTATCACACAGGAGGGGATTAGATACACAGCTCAGCAGACAGTATCACACAGGATAGGATTAGATACACAGCTCTACAGACATTATCACACAGGAGGGGATTAGATACACAGCTCAGCAGACAGTATCACACAGGATAGGATTAGATACACAGCTCAGCAGACAGTATCACACAGGATAGGATTAGATACACAGCTCAGCAGACAGTATCACACAGGAGAGGATTAGATACACAGCTCAGCAGACAGTATCACACAGGATAGGATTAGATACACGGCTCAGCAGGCAGTATCACACAGGACAGGATTAGATACAGAGCTCAGCAGGCAGTATCACACAGGATAGGATTAGATACACAGCTCAGCAGACTGTATCACTCAGGATAGGATTAGATACACGGCTCAGCAGGCAGTATCACACAGGATAGGATTAGATATACAGCTCAGCAGACAGTATAACACAGGATAGGATTAGATACACAGCTCAGCAGACAGTATCACACATCATAGGATTAGATACACAGCTCAGCAGACAGTATCACACAGGATAGGATTAGATACACAGCTCAGCAGACAGTATCACACAGGATAGGATTAGATACACCGCTCAGCAGACAGTATCACACAGGATAGGATTAGATACACAGCTCAGCAGACAGTATCACACAGGATAGGATTAGATACACAGCTCAGCAGGCAGTATCACACAGGATAGGATTAGATACACAGCTCAGCAGACAGTATCACACATGAGGGGCTTAGATACACAGCTCAGCAGACAGTATCACACAGGATAGGATTAGATACTCAGCTCAGCAGACAGTATCACTCAGGATAGGATTAGATACACGGCTCAGCAGGCAGTATCACACAGGATAGGATTAGATACACAGCTCAGCAGACAGTATCACACATCATAGGATTAGATACACAGCTCAGCAGACAGTATCACACAGGATAGGATTAGATACACAGCTCTACAGACATTATCACACAGGAGGGGATTAGATACACAGCTCAGCAGACAGTATCACACATCATAGGATTAGATACACAGCTCAGCAGACAGTATCACACAGGATAGGATTAGATACACAGCTCAGCAGACAGTATCACACAGGATAGGATTAGATACACAGCTCAGCAGACAGTATCACACAGGATAGGATTAGATACACAGCTCAGCAGACAGTATCACACAGGAGAGGATTAGATACACAGCTCAGCAGGCAGTATCACACAGGATAGGATTAGATACACGGCTCAGCAGGCAGTATCACACAGGACAGGATTAGATACAGAGCTCAGCAGGCAGTATCACACAGGATAGGATTAGATACACAGCTCAGCAGACTGTATCACTCAGGATAGGATTAGATACACGGCTCAGCAGGCAGTATCACACAGGATAGGATTAGATACACAGCTCAGCAGACAGTATCACACATCATAGGATTAGATACACAGCTCAGCAGACAGTATCACACAGGATAGGATTAGATACACAGCTCAGCAGACAGTATCACACAGGATAGGATTAGATACACCGCTCAGCAGACAGTATCACACAGGATAGGATTAGATACACAGCTCAGCAGACAGTATCACACAGGATAGGATTAGATACACAGCTCAGCAGACAGTATCACACAGGATAGGATTAGATACACAGCTCAGCAGACAGTATCACACAGGATAGGATTAGATACACAGCTTAGCAGACTGTATCACACATGACTAGATTAGATACACAGCTCAGTAGACTGTATCACACAGGATAGGATTAGATACACAGCTCAGCAGACTGTATCACACAGGATAGGATTAGATACACAGCTCAGCAGACAGTATCACACAGGATAGGATTAGATACACAGCTCAGCAGGCAGTATCACACAGGATAGGATTAGATACACAGCTCAGCAGACAGTATCACACATGAGGGGCTTAGATACACAGCTCAGCAGACAGTATCACACAGGATAGGATTAGATACTCAGCTCAGCAGACAGTATCACTCAGGATAGGATTAGATACACGGCTCAGCAGGCAGTATCACACAGGATAGGATTAGATACACAGCTCTACAGACATTATCACACAGGAGGGGATTAGATACACAGCTCAGCAGACAGTATCACACATCATAGGATTAGATACACAGCTCAGCAGACAGTATCACACAGGATAGGATTAGATACACAGCTCAGCAGACAGTATCACACAGGAGAGGATTAGATACACAGCTCAGCAGACAGTATCACACAGGATAGGATTAGATACACAGCTCAGCAGACAGTATCACACAGGATAGGATTAGATACACAGCTTAGCAGACTGTATCACACATGACTAGATTAGATACACAGCTCAGTAGACTGTATCACACAGGATAGGATTAGATACACAGCTCAGCAGACTGTATCACACAGGATAGGATTAGATACACAGCTCAGCAGACACAGCTCAGCAGACAGTATCACACAGGATAGGGTTAGATACACAGCTCAGCAGACAGTATCACACAGGATAGGATTAGATACACAGCTCAGCAGACAGTATCACACATGATAGGATTAGATACACAGCTCAGCAGACTGTATCACACAGGATAGGATTAGATACACAGATCAGCAGGCAGTATCACACAGGACAGGATTAGATACACAGCTCAGCAGACAGTATCACACAGGATAGGATTAGATACACAGCTCAGCAGACAGTATCACACAGGATAGTATTAGATACACAGCTCAGCAGACAGTATCACACAGGATAGGATTAGATACACAGCTCAGCAGACAGTATCACACAGGAGAGGATTAGATACACAGCTCAGCAGACTGTATCACACAGGATAGGATTAGATACACAGCTCAGCAGACAGTATCACACAGGAGAGGATTAGATACACAGCTCAGCAGACAGTATCACACAGGATAGGATTAGATACACAGCTCAGCAGACAGTATCACACAGGATAGGATTAGATACACAGCTCAGCAGACAGTATCACACAGGATAGGATTAGATACACAGCTCAGCAGACAGTATCACACAGGAGAGGATTAGATACACAGCTCAGCAGACAGGGTCACACAGGATAGGATTAGATACACAGCTCAGCAGACAGTATCACACAGGATAGGATTAGATACACAGCTCAGCAGACAGGGTCACACAGGTTAGGATTAGATACACAGCTCAGCAGACGGTATCACACAGGATAGGATTAGATACACAGCTCAGCAGACAGTATCACACAGGATGGGATTAGATACACAGCTCAGCAGACAGTATCACACAGGATTAGATACACAGCTCAGCAGACAGTATCACACAGGATAGGATTAGATACACAGCTCAGCAGACAGTATCACACAGGATAGGATTAGATACACAGCTCAGCAGACAGTATCACACAGGATAGGATTAGATACACAGCTCAGCAGACAGTATCACACAGGAGAGGATTAGATACACAGCTCAGCAGACAGTATCACACAGGATAGGATTAGATACACAGCTCAGCAGACAGTATCACACAGGATAGGATTAGATACACAGCTCAGCAGACAGTATCACACAGGATAAGATTAGATACACAGCTCAGCAGACAGTATCACACAGGATGGGATTAGATACACAGCTCAGCAGACAGTATCACACAGGATAGGATTAGATACACAGCTCAGCAGACAGTATCACACAGGATAGGATTAGATACACAGCTCAGCAGACAGTATCACACAGGATAGGATTAGATACACAGCTCAGCAGACAGTATCACACAGGATAGGATTAGATACACAGCTCAGCAGACAGTATCACACAGGATAGGATTAGATACACAGCTCAGCAGACAGTATCACACAGGATAGGATTAGATACACAGCTCAGCAGACAGTATCACACAGGATAGGATTAGATACGCGGCTCAGCAGACAGTATCACACAGGATAGGATTAGATACACAGCTCAGCAGACAGTATCACACAGGATAGGATTAGATACACAGCTCAGCAGACAGTATCACACAGGAGGGGATTAGATACACAGCTCAGCAGACAGTATCACACAGGATAGGATTAGATACACAGCTCAGCAGACAGTATCACACAGGATAGGATTAGATACACAGCTCAGCAGACAGTATCGCACAGGATAGGATTAGATACACAGCTCAGCAGACGGTATCACACAGGGTAGGATTAGATACACAGCTCAGCAGACAGTATCACACAGGATTAGATACACAGCTCAGCAGACAGTATCACACAGGATAGGATTAGATACACAGCTCAGCAGACAGTATCACACAGGATAGGATTAGATACACAGCTCAGCAGACAGTATCACACAGGATAGGATTAGATACACAGCTCAGCAGACAGTATCACACAGGATAGGATTAGATACACAGCTCAGCAGACAGTATCACACAGGAGAGGATTAGATACACAGCTCAGCAGACAGTATCACACAGGATAGGATTAGATACACAGCTCAGCAGACAGTATCACACAGGATAGGATTAGATACACAGCTCAGCAGACAGTATCACACAGGATAAGATTAGATACACAGCTCAGCAGACAGTATCACACAGGATGGGATTAGATACACAGCTCAGCAGACAGTATCACACAGGATTAGATACACAGCTCAGCAGACAGTATCACACAGGATAGGATTAGATACACAGCTCAGCAGACAGTATCACACAGGATAGGATTAGATACACAGCTCAGCAGACAGTATCACACAGGATAGGATTAGATACACGGCTCAGCAGACAGTATCACACAGGAGAGGATTAGATACACAGCTCAGCAGACAGTATCACACAGGATAGGATTAGATACACAGCTCAGCAGACAGTATCACACAGGATAGGATTAGATACACAGCTCAGCAGACAGTATCACACAGGATAGGATTAGATACACAGCTCAGCAGACAGTATCACACAGGAGAGGATTAGATACACAGCTCAGCAGACAGTATCACACAGGATAGGATTAGATACACAGCTCAGCAGACAGTATCACACAGGATAGGATTAGATACACAGCTCAGCAGACAGTATCATACAGGATAGGATTAGATACACAGCTCAGCAGACAGTATCACACAGGAGAGGATTAGATACACAGCTCAGCAGGCAGTATCACACAGGAGAGGATTAGATACACAGCTCAGCAGACAGTATCACACAGGATAGGATTAGATACACAGCTCAGCAGACAGTATCACACAGGATAGGATTAGATACACAGCTCAGCAGACAGTATCACACAGGATAGGATTAGATACACAGCTCAGCAGACAGTATCACACAGGATAGGATTAGATACACAGCTCAGCAGACAGTATCACACAGGATAGGATTAGATACGCGGCTCAGCAGACAGTATCACACAGGATAGGATTAGATACACAGCTCAGCAGACAGTATCACACAGGATAGGATTAGATACACAGCTCAGCAGACAGTATCACACAGGAGGGGATTAGATACACAGCTCAGCAGACAGTATCACACAGGATAGGATTAGATACACAGCTCAGCAGACAGTATCACACAGGATAGGATTAGATACACAGCTCAGCAGACAGTATCGCACAGGATAGGATTAGATACACAGCTCAGCAGACGGTATCACACAGGGTAGGATTAGATACACAGCTCAGCAGACAGTATCACACAGGATTAGATACACAGCTCAGCAGACAGTATCACACAGGATAGGATTAGATACACAGCTCAGCAGACAGTATCACACAGGATAGGATTAGATACACAGCTCAGCAGACAGTATCACACAGGATAGGATTAGATACACAGCTCAGCAGACAGTATCACACAGGATAGGATTAGATACACAGCTCAGCAGACAGTATCACACAGGAGAGGATTAGATACACAGCTCAGCAGACAGTATCACACAGGATAGGATTAGATACACAGCTCAGCAGACAGTATCACACAGGATAGGATTAGATACACAGCTCAGCAGACAGTATCACACAGGATAAGATTAGATACACAGCTCAGCAGACAGTATCACACAGGATGGGATTAGATACACAGCTCAGCAGACAGTATCACACAGGATTAGATACACAGCTCAGCAGACAGTATCACACAGGATAGGATTAGATACACAGCTCAGCAGACAGTATCACACAGGATAGGATTAGATACACAGCTCAGCAGACAGTATCACACAGGATAGGATTAGATACACGGCTCAGCAGACAGTATCACACAGGAGAGGATTAGATACACAGCTCAGCAGACAGTATCACACAGGATAGGATTAGATACACAGCTCAGCAGACAGTATCACACAGGATAGGATTAGATACACAGCTCAGCAGACAGTATCACACAGGATAGGATTAGATACACAGCTCAGCAGACAGTATCACACAGGAGAGGATTAGATACACAGCTCAGCAGACAGTATCACACAGGATAGGATTAGATACACAGCTCAGCAGACAGTATCACACAGGATAGGATTAGATACACAGCTCAGCAGACAGTATCATACAGGATAGGATTAGATACACAGCTCAGCAGACAGTATCACACAGGAGAGGATTAGATACACAGCTCAGCAGGCAGTATCACACAGGAGAGGATTAGATACACAGCTCAGCAGACAGTATCACACAGGATAGGATTAGATACACAGCTCAGCAGACAGTATCATACAGGATAGGATTAGATACACAGCTCAGCAGGCAGTATCACACAGGATAGGATTAGATACACAGCTCAGCAGACAGTATCACACAGGAGAGGATTAGATACACAGCTCAGCAGGCAGTATCACACAGGATAGGATTAGATACACAGCTCAGCAGACAGTATCACACAGGATAGGATTAGATACACAGCTCAGCAGACAGTATCACACAGGATAGGATTAGATACACAGCTCAGCAGACAGTATCACACAGGATAGGATTAGATACACAGCTCAGCAGACAGTATCACACAGGATAGGATTAGATACACAGCTCAGCAGACTGTATTACACAGGATAGGATTAGATACACAGCTCAGCAGGCAGTATCACACAGGATAGGATTAGATACACAGCTCTACAGACAGTATCACACAGGATAGGATTAGATACACAGCTCAGCAGACAGTATCACACAGGATAGGATTAGATACACAGCTCAGCAGACAGTATCACACAGGATAGGATTAGATACACAGCTCAGCAGACAGTATCACACAGGAGAGGATTAGATACACAGCTCAGCAGACTGTATCACACAGGATAGGATTAGATACACAGCTCTACAGACAGTATCACACAGGAGGGGATTAGATACACAGCTCAGCAGACAGTATCACACAGGATAGGATTAGATACACAGCTCAGCAGACATTATCACACAGGATAGGATTAGATACACAGCTCTACAGACATTATCACACAGGAGGGGATTAGATACACAGCTCAGCAGACAGTATCACACATCATAGGATTAGATACACAGCTCAGCAGACAGTATCACACAGGATAGGATTAGATACACAGCTCAGCAGACAGTATCACACAGGAGAGGATTAGATACACAGCTCAGCAGACAGTATCACACAGGATAGGATTAGATACACAGCTCTACAGACATTATCACACAGGAGGGGATGAGATACACAGCTCAGCAGACAGTATCACACAGGAGAGGATTAGATACACAGCTCAGCAGACAGTATCACACAGGATAGGATTAGATACACAGCTCAGCAGGCAGTATCACACAGGATAGGATTAGATACACGGCTCAGCAGGCAGTATCACACAGGACAGGATTAGATACAGAGCTCAGCAGGCAGTATCACACAGGATAGGATTAGATACACAGCTCAGCAGACTGTATCACTCAGGATAGGATTAGATACACGGCTCAGCAGGCAGTATCACACAGGATAGGATTAGATACACCGCTCAGCAGACAGTATCACACAGGATAGGATTAGATACACAGCTCAGCAGACAGTATCACACAGGATAGGATTAGATACACAGCTCAGCAGACAGTATCACACAGGATAGGATTAGATACACAGCTCAGCAGACAGTATCACACAGGATAGGATTAGATACACAGCTTAGCAGACTGTATCACACATGACTAGATTAGATACACAGCTCAGTAGACTGTATCACACAGGATAGGATTAGATACACAGCTCAGCAGACTGTATCACACAGGATAGGATTAGATACACAGCTCAGCAGACAGTATCACACAGGATAGGATTAGATACACAGCTCAGCAGGCAGTATCACACAGGATAGGATTAGATACACAGCTCAGCAGACAGTATCACACATGAGGGGCTTAGATACACAGCTCAGCAGACAGTATCACACAGGATAGGATTAGATACTCAGCTCAGCAGACAGTATCACTCAGGATAGGATTAGATACACGGCTCAGCAGGCAGTATCACACAGGATAGGATTAGATACACAGCTCAGCAGACAGTATCACACATCATAGGATTAGATACACAGCTCAGCAGACAGTATCACACAGGATAGGATTAGATACACAGCTCAGCAGACAGTATCACACAGGATAGGATTAGATACACAGCTCTACAGACATTATCACACAGGAGGGGATTAGATACACAGCTCAGCAGACAGTATCACACATCATAGGATTAGATACACAGCTCAGCAGACAGTATCACACAGGATAGGATTAGATACACAGCTCAGCAGACAGTATCACACAGGATAGGATTAGATACACAGCTCAGCAGACAGTATCACACAGGATAGGATTAGATACACAGCTCAGCAGACAGTATCACACAGGAGAGGATTAGATACACAGCTCAGCAGGCAGTATCACACAGGATAGGATTAGATACACGGCTCAGCAGGCAGTATCACACAGGACAGGATTAGATACAGAGCTCAGCAGGCAGTATCACACAGGATAGGATTAGATACACAGCTCAGCAGACTGTATCACTCAGGATAGGATTAGATACACGGCTCAGCAGGCAGTATCACACAGGATAGGATTAGATACACAGCTCAGCAGACAGTATCACACATCATAGGATTAGATACACAGCTCAGCAGACAGTATCACACAGGATAGGATTAGATACACAGCTCAGCAGACAGTATCACACAGGATAGGATTAGATACACCGCTCAGCAGACAGTATCACACAGGATAGGATTAGATACACAGCTCAGCAGACAGTATCACACAGGATAGGATTAGATACACAGCTCAGCAGACAGTATCACACAGGATAGGATTAGATACACAGCTCAGCAGACAGTATCACACAGGATAGGATTAGATACACAGCTTAGCAGACTGTATCACACATGACTAGATTAGATACACAGCTCAGTAGACTGTATCACACAGGATAGGATTAGATACACAGCTCAGCAGACTGTATCACACAGGATAGGATTAGATACACAGCTCAGCAGACAGTATCACACAGGATAGGATTAGATACACAGCTCAGCAGGCAGTATCACACAGGATAGGATTAGATACACAGCTCAGCAGACAGTATCACACATGAGGGGCTTAGATACACAGCTCAGCAGACAGTATCACACAGGATAGGATTAGATACACAGCTCAGCAGACAGTATCACTCAGGATAGGATTAGATACACGGCTCAGCAGGCAGTATCACACAGGATAGGATTAGATACACAGCTCAGCAGACAGTATCACACATCATAGGATTAGATACACAGCTCAGCAGACAGTATCACACAGGATAGGATTAGATACACAGCTCAGCAGACAGTATCACACAGGATAGGATTAGATACACAGCTCTACAGACATTATCACACAGGAGGGGATTAGATACACAGCTCAGCAGACAGTATCACACATCATAGGATTAGATACACAGCTCAGCAGACAGTATCACACAGGATAGGATTAGATACACAGCTCAGCAGACAGTATCACACAGGATAGGATTAGATACACAGCTCAGCAGACAGTATCACACAGGAGAGGATTAGATACACAGCTCAGCAGACAGTATCACACAGGATAGGATTAGATACACAGCTCAGCAGACAGTATCACACAGGATAGGATTAGATACACAGCTTAGCAGACTGTATCACACATGACTAGATTAGATACACAGCTCAGTAGACTGTATCACACAGGATAGGATTAGATACACAGCTCAGCAGACTGTATCACACAGGATAGGATTAGATACACAGCTCAGCAGACACAGCTCAGCAGACAGTATCACACAGGATAGGATTAGATACACAGCTCAGCAGACAGTATCACACAGGATAGGATTAGATACACAGCTCAGCAGACAGTATCACACATGATAGGATTAGATACACAGCTCAGCAGACTGTATCACACAGGATAGGATTAGATACACAGATCAGCAGGCAGTATCACACAGGACAGGATTAGATACACAGCTCAGCAGACAGTATCACACAGGATAGGATTAGATACACAGCTCAGCAGACAGTATCACACAGGATAGGATTAGATACACAGCTCAGCAGACAGTATCACACAGGATAGGATTAGATACACAGCTCAGCAGACAGTATCACACAGGAGAGGATTAGATACACAGCTCAGCAGACTGTATCACACAGGATAGGATTAGATACACGGCTCAGCAGACAGTATCACACAGGATAGGATTAGATACACAGCTCAGCAGACAGTATCACACAGGATAGGATTAGATACACAGCTCAGCAGACAGTATCACACAGGATAGGATTAGATACACAGCTCAGCAGACAGTATCACACAGGATAGGATTAGATACACAGCTCAGCAGACTGTATCACACAGGGTAGGATTAGATACACAGCTCAGCAGACAGTATCACACAGGAGAGGATTAGATACACAGCTCAGCAGACAGTATCACACAGGATAGGATTAGATACACAGCTCAGCAGACAGTATCACACAGGATAGGATTAGATACACAGCTCAGCAGACAGTATCACACAGGATAGGATTAGATACACCGCTCAGTAGACTGTATCACACAGGATAGGATTAGATACACAGCTCAGCAGACTGTATCACACAGGATAGGATTAGATACACAGCTCAGCAGACAGTATCACACAGGATAGGGTTAGATACACAGCTCAGCAGACAGTATCACACAGGATAGGATTAGATACACAGCTCAGCAGACAGTATCACACATGATAGGATTAGATACACAGCTCAGCAGACTGTATCACACAGGATAGGATTAGATACACAGATCAGCAGGCAGTATCACACAGGACAGGATTAGATACACAGCTCAGCAGACAGTATCACACAGGATAGGATTAGATACACAGCTCAGCAGACAGTATCACACAGGATAGTATTAGATACACAGCTCAGCAGACAGTATCACACAGGATAGGATTAGATACACAGCTCAGCAGACAGTATCACACAGGAGAGGATTAGATACACAGCTCAGCAGACTGTATCACACAGGATAGGATTAGATACACGGCTCAGCAGACAGTATCACACAGGATAGGATTAGATACACAGCTCAGCAGACAGTATCACACAGGATAGGATTAGATACACAGCTCAGCAGACAGTATCACACAGGATAGGATTAGATACACAGCTCAGCAGACAGTATCACACAGGATAGGATTAGATACACAGCTCAGCAGACAGTATCACACAGGGTAGGATTAGATACACAGCTCAGCAGACAGTATCACACAGGGTAGGATTAGATACACAGGTCAGCAGACAGTATCACACAGGGTAGGATTAGATACACAGCTCAGGGGTGATTGTCTGCAGCACACATTTTATACTAAATGTATAGAGGGAAACCCTTATACCCCCTCCCCCTTTATAACCCCGGCTCCTGTCTATGTGGCAGCTGAGCCTTGCAGTGATTGCCCCTCCCTCCCCCGCACAGGGGCAGCTGGCGTCACTTTGAGGACAGTGAGTAGATGGAGCCTCCCTGGGGGGTCACTAAGACAGTGAACAATTTCCAACTTTGCAACACGTGTTAAATCAATTTGTTCTGCAAGCAGCAAAAGAGCTAAATAAAGTTTCTTAAAAAGTAAGGGAGGGGGGGCTTTTATTTTCCTGCCAATGGGAGCGTGACTCTGTGATGTCTAACATTCCTTCCCAAGATCTCCGCCTGCTGCAACAGGAGAAACTTCCAGGAACTTCCTGCAGCCCCCTCCTCCCTGTGCTACGTGGTACTGTGCTCATACCCTGTCAGAGGGGGACCAGCTCTGGTCTGGAGAACATCTGCAACATACCAGTGATAGACCCTCAGTATTCCAGGCATCCGAGTGCTGAGGGCTCTTGGAGGACCAGGAATGACTTGTGGGACAGACCGGACCCTCAGGAACGACTGTGAGTTTTGTATCTTTACTGATTAGCTGGAAAGCATTGCTATGACGGAAATATCTTGAAGAACCTAAGACATTTCTCTAGCACTGTGCATACAAAACGTTGATCCTTGATTTTCTACACTTACTGGGTCTGGAGGTTTGAGTTGGCTTCATCATGATCTGGAGTCTTGGCCTCAAGCTTCTCCTTGTCTTTATTGTCTCGGTAAATGCTCAGTATGAGCGTTACAGCTTCAGGAGTTACCCCCGAGACGAGCTGATGCCCTTAGAGAGTGCCTACAAGTATGCACTAGACCAGTACAGCAACGAGAACTGGCCCGAGGCGGTCAACTACCTGGAAATAAGTCTCCGTTTGTACAGGCTTTTAAGGGACAGTGAGGCTTTCTGTAACCTTAACTGCAGCACAGCACAAATAGACAATGGTCCACCAGCAGAAGATGGGGCCTTGAAGAATGAGACGAGTCACTTGGGTCGTTTTACTGGCTTCCCTGAGCTGAAGGTGTTTGGAGACGTTCTTATGAGGACCCAGTGCCTAAAACGATGTAAACAAGGTCTCCCCGCATTTCGACAATCGCAGCCCAGCCGGGAGACCATGGAGGAGTTCCACAACCGTGAGCCATATAAGTTTTTACAGTACGCCTATTTCAAGAGTAATAATTTGCCAAAAGCCATTGCTGCAGCCCACACATTTCTCTTGCAGCACCCTGATGACGAGATGATGAAGAGAAATATGGCGTACTACAAGAGTATGCCGGATTCAGAGACCCACATCCAGGATCTGGAAACCAAGACCTATGAGCAATTATTCATTCGAGCCGTGAGGGCCTACAACGGAGAAAATTGGAGAACCTCCATCTCAGATATGGAGTTAGCCCTACCTGACTTCTTTAAAACATTCCAAGAATGCATTGCAGCCTGCGAAGGCTCGCGAGAGATCAAAAATTTCAATGACTTTTATCAGTCGGTGGCTGACCACTACATTGAGGTCCTCAAATGCAAACTCAATTGTGAAAGCAGCCTTACTCCGGTCATCGGGGGCTACATAGTGAACAAGTTTGTGGCTACTATGTATCACTACCTGCAGTTTGCTTACTACAAACTCAATGATGTTCGGAACGCGGCCCCTTGCGCGGCCAGCTACCTGCTTTTTGACCCAGATGATGACGTCATGAAGCAAAATATGGTCTACTATCAATACCACATGGAGAAGTGGGGACTGTCGCAGGAGAATTTTAACCCTAGGCCGGAGGCCACTCTCTACTACAACATCACAACCAAGCAGAAAGAGCTGTATGAGTTCGCCCTGCAGAATATCGTAGACGATGACGAAGGTGATGTGGTGGAATATCTGGATGAACTTTTGGAGGGAACTTTTTGAGGGCAATTTTTTATTGAGATGTTTTTGAATATTTTGAACAATTTTGGGGACTTTTCTTTAACACCCTTACGGGTGTAATGGGGTTCATGCTGTGCTTTCATGGTGTTTACTGGGAATAAATTTCCATAAACCATAATAAGTCAAGAAGATGTTTTGATATTTTTGAGTAGGTCTCACAAGCAGGGTGGGAGGGATAGTGGTCAGTGCTCAAAGACCACAGCTGAGCCAAGGGGAAGGCCTCCACTAATAAAGTTGTGTTCCCAGAATGACAGCTTATCACCTATCCACAAGAGAGACATCTGACCGGTGGAGGTCCTCCTTCTGAATGGAATTGCAGTTGACCAAGAGCATTCAAACTCTGTCGGCCTGTCAATCCCATAGAGTTTGAATAGAGCTGTCTTCATGATTGGTGAGGGTCTCGTCAGCCAGACCCCCCCAACAGACACTTCTCACCTATTCTGTGGATAGTTGATAAGTAGTCATTCTGGGAATAACTTTTAACTGACCATTTGGTTGAGCCTCTCCTGGTTTGGTGAGCTTGGAGCTCAGATCTTATTAGTCTTGGTCCACCTGTGCTTTCAAGCCTCAGCGTTGTAGTCAGGCATTCTCTTTTACGCAGACTTACATGTCTCCATGGTAACAGACTACAAAGAAACCTTGTGTAGTCTGATCCTGCAGTCATCTTAACTGTATGATTAGTGAGGCGTAAGGTGCAGATAGAAGGAAGCATGACTTCAGGGTTAGACGACACAGGGACTGTTTGTGGTCTGGTAACTTTGAGACATAAATCTGTTTAGGAGGTGTAGACACAAAATGGTCGAAGATTTTTAATTAGCTAAAATGCTAAATTTTTTGGACTTTAGGTGCACTGGTTCCTCATGTGGACCTTTAAAGGGGATTCCCAGGCTCCTGATATTGATGTCATTGAGGTAATTTATGTCCGATCAGTGAGGGTTCGACACCCAGCACCCAGATGTCCCCTGCAGCCTGTGAATGGAACAGGAAGCACAGCTCCGTTCAAAGTGTAGTGGCCCTGTTGGGTTACTGCATCTCAGCTGAAGTGAATGGGAGCTGAGCTGCAGTACCCCCCACGGCCACTACACTTTGAACGGAGCTGTGCTTCCTGTTCCATTCACTAGCGGAGGCTGCAGGGGACAGATGATTAGCGGGGGTCCTGGGTGTCGTACCCTCACTGATCAGATATTAATGACCTATCCTGAGGAGGGGGCTTAATATTAAGAGCCTGGAAAACCTCTTTAAGGAAACTACAGCAGATATCCTGAGAAGACGATGACAAGTGAGATGAACCCAGGGCTGAAGAGCCCCGAAGAGCTCAAGTAGTAACTCTCCAATATGGTGATTGTACGAGGGATCCCTCCACTGTCCGCTCCGGTAATAACAGTATATTACGGGACTGCTATATAAGCAATTCCCTAATATAATCTAGCAGGGTGACTAAGCAGGGTAGCTTTGGTATTCTGGAATCTGGGTGACAACCAATATGGCTGCTATCAAACTTCAATGTGTGGTTGTCACCAAGCTTTCCCAGACTCCAGAACTGCACCATTATACAACAATTAACCCCTCATTCCAGAATTGCTGTGTGTGAAACCAGTTTGTCATTCCAGAGACTGGGAAAGGTCAGTAAGAACTGTAGTGGCGGCCATATTGGTTGTTACCCAACTTTCCCAGAAACAGCTATAACAAGGTAGTTAGAGAACACACAAGAACAGCCTCGTACCCCACAGTCTTTTCGATGACCCCCCCCCCCAACCTGATCATCACATGACCACCAATGAGTTTCAATGCTTAAAGGGGAATTCCACTTTTCACTATCTCCTGCCATGGCTGCGTCGGAACTCAGACCAAACAGGTTTAGGCACCCAGATTCCCAACCCTAAGCTTAAGGACCCCCATCTCCCTGTGTCTGGAATGGAACTCCCCTTTAAGAATAATCTCCCTGCAGCAGCCTATAGCTCATCTTCCTCGCAGCAGCTGGTTTAGCGCTTGTGATACGGACTTGTCACAACACAGCTGTGGAAATATATCCCACAATAGGGGTGATCACCCCCATCTTCTGCCCCCTCATCAGTACATACAGCTTTAGGCCTCATGCACACGGCCGTTGTTGTGGTCCGCATCCGAGCCGCATTTTTTGCGGCTCGGGTGCGGACCCATTCTCTTCAATGGCACCGCAAAAGATACGGACAGCACTCCGTGGCTCCGTTCCGTGGCCCTGCAAAAAAATTTAACATGTCCTATTCTTGTCCGTTTTGCGGACAAGAATAGGCATTTCTACAATGGGCCGCCTGTTCCGTTCCGCAAATTGCGGAAGGCACACGGTCGGCTTCAGTTTTTTGCGGACCGCAAAAAACGGAACGGTCGTGTGCATGAGGCCTTATAGTGTTAAAGAGCATGACCCAGAGGTTATAGCTCCCCCACCCCTGCTCAGTTATCAGATGCCTGGTGACGACCACTGATGGCAGCCATTGCAGTGACTATAGAGGTTGTGACGCAAAAATTTCAAAATTAAATTTAAATTTTCAAGTAATATTCCTTTAATCCAGCATCGATGGGGCATCTTGTGGTTTCCGGATTATCAGATGTTGAAAAGTATGCAAAACTCTTGATGAAATTCAATGTTATATTTATAGACTTTCCAGATTATCGGATGGCGCCGTTTTCCTGTATTCGCCCTGGATTTCATTTTTAACTGTGACTGCCCCCTTGTGGCAAATATTTGTATTGACAACCTTAATCACAGGCTGTACATCATACGATATGAATCTGAACGTGTGTGAACGGCTCTCTAGCTGCTGCTGAACTATAATTCCCACAAGTGCATGCTGGGAGTAGTAGTTTGACAACAGTTGGAGACTACTGTCGAAACAGAACATTGCACACAATTAACATCAGAGCAAAAAAAAAAGTCCAAATTTCCTTCGATTTATTAATAGGAGGTTGTATCTGGAGACCGAGCTGCCAATGGCCCCCTGCTGTTCCTGGGAGGTACTACCACGTGTGTAGGTGAGATGAGACTGAGGGCCAGCGCCCACCCATTCAGAAAGGGGCATGCCCCCATTTTTACAACATTCACCATGTGGGATAAATCAAGTGATATTGTAATATTTAAAGAAAAAAAAATTATTAATTTTTTAATAAATGTGAATAGACCTTATTTTTATTATTTCAGTTTTTTATATTTTTGAAAAACTTTATTAACCCTTTTTTGCCCTCTATAATCTACAAAAGAATATTACCGTAAAGTCCTGGAGTCTACCTATTCGGCTGGAAAAAAACGGGGTGACATCCAATATGGCCGTCGCTACTGCTCTTAGGGGTTAGTCCCCCAGTCCTGTCCACACTGGGATGACACAACCCAGTTTTCCATTCACTGGAGGAAGCACTCTCATGGGCTGAGACCTGCTTACAGTGAAATCTCTCAGAGTTTCTGGGTAGTTCTGTCCACAGTTTTCCAGTATGCGGACATATTCACCTTCCGTGTTCACATTAGACAGGTATTTTACTGGTTTACAGGAACAAAACCACAGGCGGAGAGTGACTGTTGCTCCTCCAGCTTTTAAATCTCATTGAGGACTTCCACCTCCAGATCTTCCAGGTCTTCTCTAAAGTCTACAGTGAGGGCAATGACTTTCTTCACTGAGTGTGCTGCTTCTCTGCCCTGAAGTTCTGCAGAGTCTGGAGTCTTTCTTCTTGACATCAGTTCTCCAGAATATTTTTTCGTTTCTCCCTATTCTTCTTGAAGACCTCTTCTGGTGGCCCTGCTAAGCAGGGCTGCACCACCAATGAGGCCAAATGATGCGGCAAGACTTAGAGACAAGTGGGGGCAGTGGCAGGGAATATCTTTCTATATTCAACTGTATCACAGTAGGCCTTGAACAGTAGGGTTGGAAGAGTTGGGTGCTGTGTCAATTTTCACCTCAGGCAGCAGAAAGGCTAGGAGCACCCCTCCTGCCAAGTGTGTTACAAGATCTCACTGCCTCAGTTCAATCAAGGCTCTCATGGTGGATGTAACACGTCACGTGTAGGTACAGAAGATCCCTGTATCTGCTTGCTCTTGCTGTGACCGTACACCAGCTTCTGATACACTATTTGGTGTAGGGTTCATTAGCTCAGGTCTTCTCGGACAACTCCAGGGCTTTTATATTCCTGCTCTCTCTGAAGGCCAGATGCTTAGGTGATACAGTTCTGGCAGAAATTGTCTCCACATGGTAGTGTCACAGGTTTGTGGTAAAAGTCCATGAAGATACAGGAAGATAAAGCAGCCCTCAGTTCGGCAGCCACCATTGTTCAAGTCTCAAAACTAACCAAGAAAAAAGTCTCAAAGAAATCCAGGACATAACACTAAAATACAACTGACCACTTTTGGGGGGCAGGAGGGTTTTTCACTTTTAAAATTATTTTTTATATCCCTCCAAATATGACAGGAGGTGCCATAAAGGTGTGGTAAATCATAGCTACTGCATCCAGCGTAGGAGAGGGCTCAGGAACAGACATCTTGGCGGCCGGCCATAAGAATACAGCCGACCGGTCATCCATAGGGTCGTTTGTACGAATGATCCCACAGGTAAGATAGTAGAGTAAACTGGCCGATCAGGGAGACAGTTTAGAGAAAAAATAGTAAAAGGCAAACGATCTGCCATACACAAAATAAAAAATGAAATTTTTGCCAGACACAGGTCTATCATCAACCATCGTATACAATCATTTGCGTTAAATTTTCAAGTAATGGCCAAATAAAATGATCACGGTTGGCCATTTTAGGTCCAACTTCTGTCTTGTGTTTGGGCAGCTCTACATGAAACACTGCTCAGTGTGGGCAGTGGCAGGAGGTTGTCCATCAGAGTGGTAACTAGGCTTTTCTTTGTCCTGAGCCTTTAGCTAAATCTCCTGGAAATGGCAAAATAACTTGTTGGTGCTCCCTAGCTACACCACTGTGGCCCACTGTGTGGTGATTTCTACTTGGTGGCCCCATGATAGGCTCCAGTATAATGTTTCCTTCCTGACATTATGGACTCTTAGATCAGGATTTAGTCTCCTTGGAGCACATCCAATGGCTCGGCAGGGCCACAAACCCACCAGACATCCTAACAAATCTATCTGCCATTCCAGCTAGTATACCGGCTCAGTGCAACCACAAAGCCATCTTCCATTCCGGCTAGTATGAAGCAGCTGTGAACCCACCTGACATCTTAGCTGGTATACCAACACAAGTCCCACCAGAAACCCATGTGCCATTCCGGCTAGTATACCAGCTATCCTGGCTGGTGGAGATGCCCTTGCGGTGAAGGGTGCGATATACCTGCTTCCACAAAATACTGATTGAGGGGTTCGCCCGGCAGTCATTTCACGGCAAACTTTGCTAGTTCGCCATTCGCCAAACATATGGCAATGTCTGCCGGCGCCATATTCTTTTGCATTGCGCCGAACTTTGACCCATGACACATCCATCAGGTGGGACAGGACAGCCAATTGAGACGTTTCAGCACATGGACACCCCCCCTACCCTATAACAGAACCTGATCTGGCCGCCATTTTACATTCTGTGTTTTGCCAGTGTAGGGAGAGGTTGCTTTGTGGAGCAGGGACAGGCTGTTAGGGACACCAAACGCTAGCTAATAGGGCCACAAAAGTCATTTTAAGGACTGGTATAGGTGTGCTATCGATAGGTGTGACTTACTGAGGGGTGTAATTGAGGCCTGCAATACACCGGCTTCCACAAAATACTGATTGAGGGGTGCGATATACCTGCTTCTACAAAATACTTATTGAGGGGTGCGATATACCTGCTTCCACCAAATATTGATTCAGCGGTTCTATATACCGGTTTCCACAAAATACTGATTGAGGTGTGCGATATACCTGCTTCTACAAAATACTGATTAAGGGGTTCTATTGATCCCCCTCTAGTATGTCACTGTCCATGTTGTTGGACTATTTGTGCACTTCTAGTATTTGGTGGCTGCAAATATGATGTGAAGGTTTTTCAGGTTCGCCTGCCATTAAAGTGAATGGGGCCCACCGCGAACGTGCGGTTCGCGGACGTTTGATGTTCGTCCATCACTACTGGCTGGTATACTGTTTCTTTCTTTTGTGTCTTCAAGGACAGCCATTCAATCATGAAGATTACAATGTCTGCAAAGATTTTATTTTGCAAAACAGAATTCTTTTGATGTCTAGAGATGAACTGACACCGGCCAATCCGACATACAGCAGACTGCCTCTCTGTGCCACACAGACTTCCTTTAGCTCCCTCACATGAGAACATTGTGAAGTAGCAATGCTGCTTCTGGCCACAGGATATTCAAGGCAAGTGGAAAAAGGCACAGGAACAAAACATATGTGCTATCAATGCCCGAGAGGGCAGCTTGGAGAAACCCTGGGCAGAAATTGGGTACAGACGGGAAGGGGTGCTCAATGGACTGTGCTGGGCATTCCATATTTACTGCTCCAAGTCAGTCAGTTTCCGTTCACATTTACAAACGTATGACATATGTATGCAGATAAACTGACCAACAGATACCAGGCGTCTGCTGCCATCTGAAAAGATGCAACACTGCTCAGTGAAGACCACTAGGTGGCGCTGCACCCAATATGATGACACTACAGCACTGCCAGAAACATCCGGAGGTGCCAGCCACTGCACGCTATATTGGGAGAAAACTGATAATATACAGGCACTTACAAGTCATCCAACAATTCCAGACTTACTGGTGTTACTGCACGGCCACACGTTTCACACCATTCCATAAACTCTGTACAAACATGTCCTATGCTCTATTAACCAAGTAAAGACACCATAGACCTCACTTTCTATTTTGGGTGGTCGCCATCATACTAATAAATAACAGCATTCAATGCCCCCCCCCCCCCCCCCTTCCTGAATCCCCAAGTGGGGTCAAAACGGGAACATATTGAATGATAAGTATTTACATAATGGGTCATCGTCAACCCACAGTAAGGAAAGGACAATTTGGAAACTTTATATACTTCAGGGCCCTTTAAAGAGGTTAAACCTCAAATTTTCTGATACAGATTTCCAAATCCCCTGTATAAGCATAGTACCAAAATATAAAGTTCTGTCTGCCTGCTGCTGCCACTAGAGGGAGCTCAGGAACTCACTGCATACAGACATATACAGCCATCACTAGAGGGAGCTCAGGAGCTTACTGCATACTGATATATACAGCTACCACTAGAGGGAGCTCAGGAGCTTACTGCATACAGATACATACAGCTACCACTAGAGGGAGCTCGGGAGCTTACTGCATACAGATATATACAGATACCACTAGAGGGAGCTCAGGAGCTTACTGCATACAGATATATGCAGCCACCACTACAGGGAGCTCATGAGCTTACTGAAATCAGACATATACCGCCATCACTAGAGGGAGCTCATGAACTTACTGCATACTGATATATACAGCCATCACTAGAGGGACCTCAGGAGATTACTACATACAGATATATACAGCTACCACTAGAGAAAGCTCATGAACTTACTGCATACAGATATATACAGATACCACTAGAGGGAGCTCAGGAGATTACTGCATACAGATATATACAGCCACCACTAGAGGGAGCTCAGGAGATTACTACATACAGATATATACAGCCACCACTAGAGGGAGCTCAGGAGATTACTACATACAGATATATACAGCCATCACTAGACAGCTTAGAAGATTACTGCATACATATATATATATATATATATATATAGCTACCACTAGAGGGAGCTCAAGAGCTTACTGCATACAGATATATACAGATACCACTAGAGGGAGCTCAGGAGATTACTGCATACATATATATACAGCTACCACTAGAGGGAGCTCAGGAGCTTACTGCATACAGATTTATACAGCCACCACTAGAGGGAGCTCAGGAGATTACTTCATACAGATTTCTACAGCCACCACTAGAGAGCTCAGAAGATTACTGCATACATATATATACAGCTACTACTAGAGGAAGCTCAGGAGCTTACCGAATACAGACATATACAGCCATCACTAGAGAGCTCAGGAGCTTACTGCAGATACATACAGCCACCAATAGAGGGAGCTCAGGAGCTTACTGCAAACAGATATATGCAGTCACCACTAGAGGGAGCCCAGGACCTTAATATATCCAGTTTTATGAAGCCACCACTAGAGGGAGCTCAGGACCTCAATACATCCAGATATATGCAGCAGCCACTATAGGGAGCTCAGGAGCTTACTGTGTATATATATATATATATATATATATATATATATATATACTGTATATACCACCATCAGAAGGAGCTCTGGAGCTTACTGCATGCAGATAAATACACCCACCACTATAGGGAGCTCAGGAGCTTGCAGCATACAGATATATACAGCCACCACTAGAGGGAGCTCAGGAGATTACTACATACAGATATATACAGCCACCACTAGAGGGAGCTCATGAGCTTACTGCATACAGATATATGCAGTCACCACTAGAGGAGCTCAGGAGCTTACTGCATACAGATATATGCAGTCACCACTAGAGGAGCTCAGGAGCTTACTGCATACAGATATATGCAGCTGCCACTAGAGGAGCTCAGGAGCTTAGCGCACACAGATATATACAGCCATCACTAGAGAGAGCTTGGGACCTTAATGCATACAGATGTATGCAGCCACAACTAGAGGGAGCTCAGGACCTTTATAAATCCAGATATATGCAGCCGCCACTAGAGGGAGCTCGGGACCTTAATGCATACAGATATATGCAGCCACCACTAGAGGTATTCAGGAGCTTAGTGCACACAGATATATACAGCTACCACTAGAGGGAGCTTCGGACATTAATGCATACTGATATATGCGGCAACCACTAGAGGAGCTCAGGAACTTAGTGCATACAGATTTATACAGCCACCATTAGAGGGAGCTCGAGAGCTTACTGCATACTGGTATATACAGCCACCATTAGAGGGAGCTCGGCACCTTAATGCACTAGAGGGAGCTTGGGAGATTACTGCCTACATATCTATACAGCCACCACTAGAGGAGCTCAGAAGCTTAATGCATACAGATATAAACAGCCACCACTAGAGGGAGCTCAGTACCTTACTGCATACAGATATATACAGCCACCACCAGAGGGAGCTCAGGAGCTTAATGCACACAGATATAGACAGCCACCACTAGAGGAGTTTAGGAGCTTAAATGGGTTATCTGGTAATTTATATTGATGACCTATAGTCTGGATAACACGCAGGACCCCAACCGATCAGCTGTTAGAAGAGACTGGTGCTTCGCATCACCGTACATCAGTCACATGGCCTAGTTGCAACTCATCCCTATTGAAGTCAGTGGGGCTGAGCTGCAATACAATGCACAGCGCTGTGCTTGGAAAGATACCAGGATGCTAGCTGCGCTCACCAGAGCACGGAGGCTCCCTGTAACAGCTGGTCATAGGATAGGTCCCATCATTATATTTACCTGGATAACCCCTGAAATGCACATAGGTCTGTTCAGTGTATATGTATGCGGTGAGCTCCCCCTAGTGATGACTCCAGGCAGCAGAACTTCATCATGTAAGTGTGGCTATGCAGGGATATGGAGCTGTGTATCAGAAAAACAAAGTGTCCGCCATAAAGCCAGATTATGTATGTAATCAGCACTGAATTCATTTTAAGGCAGGTTCTTATTGATATTCATCATTTTGAATCCTCAGATGTCGATGTGAGAATTATAAGGCGCAATTCCCTATAATCAGCATTAGATTTACTTTTCCTCTTCCACAAAATGCTTTTCCTTCACCCCTGTGGCCACCACAGCAAAGAAAAGTTCTGGGAGGAAGGTCCTGACATAAAGTGCGGCCTTGGGGACGGGGTTCGCCATGAAAACTTCTTGTTTCCTCCTGCTGACCGTGCGCAGAACCTCTTCAGCCACCTCCACTGGGTGGACGCCATAAGACAGCTTTCTGAAAAAGACTATAATAGAACAAAACGGAAAAAAAATATATATAAAAATTCATCCACCATTGGTGATAATAGCCATCTCTTTTTATTTTAATAATTAAGAGGTTGTCACAGCCCCTCCCCCTGAAATGACTCCTCCCTCCCAGCCCATGACCTTACATTTCCAGATGGAAGCTTCCCAGTTCCCGGAGGCTGGCTGGACGTGATATGACCGGATGAAGGTAGGGCTGACGGTGCTGACAAACACATCAAACTCCTCCACCTCGGCTCTCAGGCAGTCGAAGAATCCCTGAATGGCGTGTTTCGATGCGGCATCTGGACACATAAAAAGCATTTTAGCAAGCTGATCATACTAAAACATATTCATCCGAATTTCAGCAGTCACTACCGAGTCTTTCTAACCCGGCCACCATCACTCAATACTCACAGGCCGCACGAAAGGGAACGCCCAGTTTTCCCTGTATGTTGTTCACTAGAACAATCTGTCCCGTCCTTCGAGAAATCATATGAGGAAGAATAGCTGCGGGGGAAAGTGACTGTCAGAATTATTAGTGGAAGAAAAACCTCAAAAATCAGCTTCCCCTATCCAGTCCAGGTTACAGTAATGAGTTGTGTGGGTTCATGTGACAATGGTTCCCAATATTCAAGGACCATGCATTTGAGTCTCAGGAGTCCGTCTAAAATTCAGTTTACTTTTTCAGCTGCTAATTGGCATTGAGTGCTTTCTTTCAGTTAGAACTGAACCCCAAGAGGGAGACAACTCTCCTGGCAAGCAGAAGCCACCAACCTTGATGCAGGAATGGACCGTGGTGAAAGCCTCAAGATAAAGACGGACAATTATCGTATGTGAAAGGTACTTTCACACTCTCCAACGCTCAGGGTCACTTGTTTACTTGCCAACCCGTCTTATCTCACCATGAGAACTTTTCAGTTGTGGTTGTTGGTTAGCCGGAGCTAACTACTCTGAAACCCTCGGTCTCACTGTTTATTGGTCCTCTGACTGTTCTGAGGTCTACTTTACCTCTAGACATACGGGACTGTCACTCTATTCTTCCTCCCCCCCACCACTGGATTTTTCTCAAGCCTACTCATGATAACTGTGACAAGGATTGACGACTGTCTAGAAGCGACTAGATTCCTACACAGTTTTTTTTTTGTAAGTTGACCTGTTTTGTAGGTGTTTAATGTGCCTCAGATGCTGTTGACAAGACACGCAATTATTCAGCAGGGGTTAATCATATCCTTTTCCGTACATCCAAACCACTGCTCAAAAATCCGGCCATAAGCATATATCCACTCAGACACTATGACGCTTAAGTGTTGCTGCCTGCCCTGTGAGGGATCTGAGAAGATCGGATAGACTTGCAGCACGTGAGTCTATCTGACAGATCTTTCTGGGTTTCCTTTCTGTTTGTTGTTGTGGGCAGGATCCCACCTCTCCACAGGTTCTGCTCGTTAGCTGTTTAAGAGGCTCCATTTAAGTCCGCCTCTTACTGCTGACTTTGCGGTTGATATTTTCCTTCTGGGGTTCTATACTGGTTGTTTGTGGTTCCTCTACTTCCCGCTCATCTCAAGCTAAGTCCTCCTGTTTTCTCCTTTGTGTGTGAGTTGCTTCTAGGTCTCAGGGAGATGCTGGTCCCTTCATGGTGGAAGGTACCGGCTGTCTTATTCCCCGCTCCCTAGGTTAGGGCTTGGTACAGCGTCAGCAGGGCTTAGGTTCCAGCGTATGAGTTCGTTCACCATCAGGACTTGCTTATACTGTCAGCAGTCAGGGAGAAGCTCAGGGATTGTTAGGAGGTTACCATTCCCTCCTCCCTAGCTTTGGGGCCTTGTCTGTTTACCTGTTGCTGTTTGTTTACTTGGTGTTCCTCTTATCCCCACTTGCCATGATATTAAAGGTTTTTTTTCATCTTGCTATTTCAACCTCACCTCAAGCCAGATGTGCTACTTTCTGGTTTCCTGCTTCTAACGCTGGGCGGGCTTAGGCAGTTTGAGTGAAGGCCGGCCACGCCTCCTTATGACATCACACTGAGAACTCAGTCCTTGCCTGCTCATTCATGTGAATAGTATGAGTCATCAGTCTGGCAGCCTGCAGTGTCTGTGAGGACCCTGCTGCTGAATCATCACTCAGAGAGCTCTTCTTGAGCTAAGTAGACAGAAACATACTGCCGTCCTGCATTCTAATACAGTTTTACACACAAAACCTGTATTTTCTTTTCCAAAGCCATTCTGAGCAGCCAAACAATAATTCACTAATATACATAATCCAAAAATCATGCTAGCTAGTAGCCAAATAATCAGTGCTGTTGCCACCCATAAAATTTTACCATCCCCCACCAACCAGCACAGATGCAGATTTTTTTCCATTACAGCTCTACTACATTTGAGTATAAACATTAGACCAGCGGTCAGCAACCGCCGGCACTCCAGCTGTTGTGAAACTACAACTCCCAGCATGCTCCATTCACTTCTTTGGGAGTTCTGATCACAGCCAAACAAGTGTGCATGCTGGGAGTTGTAATTTCACCACAGCTGGAGTGCCGGATGTTGCTGACCCCTGCATTAGACCATGTATCTGTATAGATGCATATACAGCTCTACTACAGTTGTGAATACACCTTAGAAGCTCTGCTACATCTGTCTTCACCTGTCCCCTCCAGCACTGTGACTGATCAGCTTCTTATACATCTCTCCTACATCTGTCTCCCCCTCCACCACTAGCATTGTGGATGAAAAGCTTCCAATACAGCTCTGCTACATCTTTCTCCACCAATAGCACTGTGGCTGATCAACTTCTTATACATCTCTCCTACATCTGTCTTTCCCTACCCCACTAGCACTGTGGCTGATCATCTTCAATACAGCTCTGCTACATCTGTCTCCCCCTCCACCACTAGCATTGTGGATGAAAAGCTTCCAATACAGCTCTGCTACATCTGTCTCCACCAATAGCACTGTGGCTGATCAACTTCTTATACAGCACTGCTACATCTGTCTCCCCCTCCACCACTAACATTGTGGATGAAAAGCTCCCAATACAGTTCTTCTATATCTGTCTCCCCCTCCACCACTAGCACTGTGGCTGATCATCTTCTTATACAGCTCTGCTATATCTGTCTCCCCCTCCACCACTAGCACTGTGGCTGATCATCTTCTTATACAGCTCTGCTATATCTGTCTCCCCCTCCACCACTAGCATTGTGGACGAAAAGCCTTCCTCTACACTTCATAATGTCCTGTGGAGGGACACAGGGGACGCCAATATGGAATGGAGGGACACTGAGTTCCATGAACTAGACACCAAGAATGAAATGTAGTGTAGAGGAAGACAGATGTAGCAGAGCTGTATAAGAAGCGGTTCAGCCAGAGTGCTAATGGGGGAGGGGAGACAGATGTAGCAGAGCTGTATCTTAAGATCAGCATATATAAAGATCAGCGCATGTGCGGCCGCCCCAAGACTTTGGAGACAGAAGTGGAGAGAGAGGACGTGCCGGAGAAGTATCGGAGGACCAGGACAACTTCAAAACAGGTGAGTATCATTTTTATTTGAATAATTTCACCACCAAATCCACCAACGATATTACAATATAGGACAATAAAGGAATTCAGGATGAACTCCATTATGGAATGGAGCAACATAGGGGGAAGACGTTATGGAATGGAAGTACAAAGACACAGAGGGGAGGACATTATGGAATAAAGGGACACAGGGGGGACACCATTATGGAATGGAGAGACACAGAGGGGACGCCGTTATGGAATGGAGAGACACAGGGGACGCCATTATAGAATGGAGGGACACAGGGGACGCCCTTATGGAATGGAGGGACACAAGGGGGACACCATTATGGAATGGAGGGACACAGAGGGGACACCATTATGGAATGGAGGGACACAGAGGGGACACCATTATGGAATGGAGAGACACAGAGGGGACGCCATTATGGAATGGAGAGACACAGAGGGGACGCCATTATGGAATGGAGGGACACAGGGGACGCCATTATGGAATGGAGGGACACAAGGGGGACACCATTATGGAATGGAGGGACACAGAGGGGACACCATTATGGAATGGAGGGACACAGAGGGGACACCATTATGGAATGGAGGGACACAAGGGGGACGCCATTATGGAATGGAGGGACACAGAGGGGACACCATTATGGAATGGAGGGACACAGAGGGGACACCATTATGGAATGGAGGGACACAGAGGGGACAACATTATGGAATGGAGAGACACAGAGGGGACGCCGTTATGGAATGGAGGGACACAGGGGACGCCATTATGGAATGGAGGGACACAGGGGACGCCATTATGGAATGGAGGGACACAAGGGGGACACCATTATGGAATGGAGGGACACAGAGGGGACACCATTATGGAATGGAGGGACACAGAGGGGACACCATTATGGAATGGAGGGACACAGAGGGGACACCATTATGGAATGGAGGGACACAGGGGACGCCATTATGGAATGGAGAGACACAGAGGGGACGCCATTATGGAATGGAGGGACACAGGGGACGCCATTATGGAATGGAGGGACACAAGGGGGACACCATTATGGAATGGAGGGACACAGAGGGGACACCATTATGGAATGGAGGGACACAGAGGGGACACCATTATGGAATGGAGGGACACAAGGGGGACGCCATTATGGAATGGAGGGACACAGAGGGGACACCATTATGGAATGGAGGGACACAGGGGACGCCATTATAGAATGGAGGGACACAAAGGGGACACCATTATGGAATGGAGTGACACAGGGGACGCCATTATAGAATGGAGGGACACAGAGGGGACACCATTATGGAATGGAGGGACACAGAGGGGACACCATTATAGAATGGAGGGACACAGGGGACGCCATTATAGAATGGAGGGACACAGGGGGGATGCCATTATAGAATGGAGGGACACAGGGGACGCCATTATGGAATGGAGGGACACAAGGGGGACGCCATTATGGAATGGAGGGACACAGAGGGGACACCATTATGGAATGGAGGGACACAGGGGGGACGCCATTATGGAATGGAGGGACACAGGGGGGACGACGTTATGGAATGGAGGGACACAGAGGGGACGCCGTTATGGAATGGAGGGACACAGAGGGGACGCCGTTATGGAATGGAGGGACACAGAGGGGACACCATTATGGAATGGAGGGACACAGAGCGGACGCCATTATGGAATGGAGGGACACAAGGGGGACACCATTATGGAATGGAGGG
Source organism: Bufo bufo (assembly GCF_905171765.1). Lineage (NCBI taxonomy): Eukaryota > Metazoa > Chordata > Amphibia > Anura > Bufonidae > Bufo > Bufo bufo. The sequence goes on along the minus strand of NC_053394.1, from coordinate 433,180,784 downwards.
ACACAGAGGGGACACCATTATGGAATGGAGGGACACAGGGGGGATGCCATTATGGAATGGAGGGACACAGAGGGGACGCCGTTATGGAATGGAGAGACACAGGGGACGCCATTATAGAATGGAGGGACACAGGGGACGCCCTTATGGAATGGAGGGACACAAGGGGGACACCATTATGGAATGGAGGGACACAGAGGGGACACCATTATGGAATGGAGGGACACAGAGGGGACACCATTATGGAATGGAGGGACACAGAGGGGACACCATTATGGAATGGAGGGACACAGAGGGGACGCCATTATGGAATGGAGGGACACAGGGGACGCCATTATGGAATGGAGGGACACAAGGGGGACACCATTATGGAATGGAGGGACACAGAGGGGACACCATTATGGAATGGAGGGACACAGAGGGGACACCATTATGGAATGGAGGGACACAAGGGGGACGCCATTATGGAATGGAGGGACACAGAGGGGACACCATTATGGAATGGAGGGACACAGAGGGGACACCATTATGGAATGGAGGGACACAGAGGGGACACCATTATGGAATGGAGAGACACAGAGGGGACGCCGTTATGGAATGGAGGGACACAGGGGACGCCATTATGGAATGGAGGGACACAGGGGACGCCATTATGGAATGGAGGGACACAAGGGGGACACCATTATGGAATGGAGGGACACAGAGGGGACACCATTATGGAATGGAGGGACACAGAGGGGACACCATTATGGAATGGAGGGACACAGAGGGGACACCATTATGGAATGGAGGGACACAGGGGACGCCATTATGGAATGGAGAGACACAGAGGGGACGCCATTATGGAATGGAGGGACACAGGGGACGCCATTATGGAATGGAGGGACACAAGGGGGACACCATTATGGAATGGAGGGACACAGAGGGGACACCATTATGGAATGGAGGGACACAGAGGGGACACCATTATGGAATGGAGGGACACAAGGGGGACGCCATTATGGAATGGAGGGACACAGAGGGGACACCATTATGGAATGGAGGGACACAGGGGACGCCATTATAGAATGGAGGGACACAAAGGGGACACCATTATGGAATGGAGTGACACAGGGGACGCCATTATAGAATGGAGGGACACAGAGGGGACACCATTATGGAATGGAGGGACACAGAGGGGACACCATTATAGAATGGAGGGACACAGGGGACGCCATTATAGAATGGAGGGACACAGGGGGGATGCCATTATAGAATGGAGGGACACAGGGGACGCCATTATGGAATGGAGGGACACAAGGGGGACGCCATTATGGAATGGAGGGACACAGAGGGGACACCATTATGGAATGGAGGGACACAGGGGGGACGCCATTATGGAATGGAGGGACACAGGGGGGGGGACGTTATGGAATGGAGGGACACAGAGGGGACGCCGTTATGGAATGGAGGGACACAGAGGGGACGCCGTTATGGAATGGAGGGACACAGAGGGGACACCATTATGGAATGGAGGGACACAGAGCGGACACCATTATGGATTGGAGGGACACAAGGGGGACACCATTATGGAATGGAGGGACACAGAGGGGACACCATTATGGAATGGAGGGACACAGGGGGGATGCCATTATAGAATGGAGGGACACAGAGGGGACGCCGTTATGGAATGGAGGGACACAGAGGGGACTCTATTATGGAATGGGGGGACACAGGGAGGACGCCATTGTAGGATGGAGGGACACAGGGGACGCCATTATGGAATGGAGGGACACAGAGGGGACACCATTATGGAATGGAGGGACACAGGGGACGCCATTATAGAATGGAGGGACACAGAGGGGACACCATTATGGAATGGAGTGACACAGGGGACGCCATTATAGAATGGAGGGACACAGAGGGGATGCCATTATAGAATGGAGGGACACAGGGGACGCCATTATGGAATGGAGGGACACAGGGGACGCCATTATGGAATGGAGGGACACAAGGGGGATGCCATTATGGAATGGAGGGACACAGGGGGGACGCCATTATGGAATGGAGGGACACAGGGGGGACGCCGTTATGGAATGGAAGGACACAGAGGGGACTCTATTATGGAATGGAGGGACACAGAGGGGACACCATTATGGAATGGAGGGACACAGGGGACGCCATTATAGAATGGAGGGACACAGAGGGGACGCCATTATGAAACGGAGGGACACAGGGGGGACGCCATTATAGAATGGAGGGACACAGAGGGGACGCCATTATGGAATGGAGGGACACAGAGGGGACACCATTATGGAATGGAGAGACACAAGGGGGACTCTATTATGGAATGTCCTCCCCTCTGTGTCCCTTCACTCCATAATGGCGTCCCCTGTGTCCCTCCATTCAATGTCACCTCTCTGTGTCCCTCCATTCAATGTCATCCCCTCTGTGTCCCTCCATTTAATGTCATCCCCTCTGTTTCCCTCCATACAATGTCACCCCTCTGTGTCCCTCCATTCAATGTCACCCCTCTGTGTCCCTCCATTCAATGTCACCCCCTCTGTGTCCCTCCATTCAATGTCACCCCTCTGTGTCCCTCCATTTAATGTCACCCCTCTGTGTCCCTCCATTCAATGTCACCCCTCTGTGTCCCTCCATTCAATGTCACCCCTCTGTTTCCCTCCATTCAATGTCACCCCTCTGTGTCCCTCCATTCAATGTCATCCCCTCTGTGTCCCTCCATTCAATGTCACCCCCTCTGTGTCCCTCCATTCAATGTCATCCCCTCTGTGTCCCTCCATTCAATGTCACCCCTCTGTGTCCCTCCATTCAATGTCATCCCCTCTGTGTCCCTCCATTCAATGTCCTCCCCTCTGTGTCCCTCCATTCAATGTCACCCCTCTGTGTCCCTCCATTCAATGTCATCCCCTCTGTGTCCCTCCATTCAATGTCCTCCCCTCTGTGTCCCTCCATTCAATGTCACCCCCTCTGTGTCCCTCCATTCTATGTCATCCCCTCTGTGTCCCTCCATTCAATGTCATCCCCTCTGTGTCCCTCCATTCAATGTCATCCCCTCTGTGTCCCTCCATTCAATGTCATCCCCTCTGTGTCCCTCCATTCTATGTCATCCCCTCTGTGTCCCTCCATTCAATGTCATCCCCTCTGTGTCCCTCTATTCAATAATGCAGCAGCCACTATGAACACAACCAGAAGGGAGCCGCCAAAAATCCCCCACAGCTCCATTGCTGGAGCCCCCCGGATCAGGCATGCTGCTGTCCAGAGCCTGACCCCATCCTGCCTCCTGTCCTCTGCTCCTGCAGATGAAGCCACTGAGAAGTAGCCTGACGTGGCACAAAGATCCACGCATGCGCGGCCGCCCGGCGCCGTGACCGTTCATGAATGAAAGAAGAGGCCAGCCACTGGATCGCTGTGAATCATCTGCGCATGCGCGGCCCCTGCATTCGCCGGCGAGATGTGGCCGTAACTATGACTTATCAGGTCCAGATTATTTTACATACTTACAACTTAGACATATGGTTAAAAGGAAGACAAAATCCACCCCTGACAAACCCCCATTTTCCATATTACCACGGTGGTTGTCTAATCCTAATCCTAACTCGCATAATATCTCCTTCTGCTACAGAAATTTGCTGACAGGAACAGGAGAAGGGACAATACATATTCAAAACCACTGGCACCAAGATCTCAGAGACTTTCAGAGGACCAGTCCCCAAATGCACCACTCACTTCGAGACACACCGGAAGATTTTCTACAGGTGGTATTTCACTCCAATCCGTCTCTCACAAATATTTCCAGGTACATCTAACATGTGCTGGAGATGTGATAGATCTGAAGGCACATATATGCACATGTGGTGGGAATGTATACAGTTGAGCGGAATTTGGAACCAAGCATTTTTGCTATTAACCAAATATGTCAGTTCCCTATTGAACTGGACCCAGCTCTCTGGGAATCGACAGGTTCTCGTTCCTGCATACCACTATAGTCTCCCATGTGTGCATAGCAGTCAGAAACTCGATAGCAACTCATTGGAAACATAATATACCTATACATATATCCAGTATTATACACTCAGTGAATGAACAATGTTGGTACGAGAAGATGTCTGCCTCAGCTTTTAATTCCATTCTCAAGTATTTTCTTAGGTGGGATGTTTGGTTAGCATCAGCATTTTAAAAACCGAGATACTGAATTACCATATACATAAACCCTCTCTCCTAGACAGAACTGTGTATGGATAGGATTAACGAGGTTGCCTCTTATACTGAACTGACAAAATGAATAATGTGTACTGTTATGTTACACATGCATGGTTTGCCTTTTTATCCTGTGTGTCCCTTCTCTCTTCCCCTAGTTCCTCCTCTCTCTATTGTCTCCTCCTCTCTTTTTCATTCTGGCTTCACCCTTCATCTCAGCCACATGTATTCTGTTAGCTGCTCACACCATGATTTTCTGATCTATCCATTTGTTCATCGGTGTATGATCTGCACAGTTTGGAATAAACTTTTTCACGATCTACAAGGTGCCGTTTGGATCGAGTCACTGTCAGCCGATTCAACTAAGATTGATGGTTACTGCTATCTCATCACAACTGTAAGTTACAGAGATCACACTTTTAATGCTTAGATTGGAGAGGCAGAACATGTACTACAATTGCAACTCATCCATAACTGACGCATCCAACCCTATTTGTTTTTTGACAGGTACTTTTCTTTTACTTTTTACAAGTTTTTCAAATGTCTAAAATTTGAAAATTATACCATGTCGTTACTACTTACTAATGCCTTTATTTCTGTATACTTGAAATTGATATTTCAATAAAAATTATGTTTAAAAAAAGAAAAAAAAAGAAAACTTTCTCCTGCCCTTTCATCCCGTAGTGTGTTCCATTTAACCTATGAATGACCATGCGCCATATGTGTACATCACATGGTCCTGAGCTTTAAACCCACGCCATTTTAAATGTACTGCACAGGTTTAAAGCTCCACCTCCTGGAATCTAGAAGAAACGTGTTAGGACCCCGACTGCTGTTTCTGTCTTCTCTATTGCAGCTTACACAGCACACAGGGAGAGCCAATTCTCCTGCCTCTATTGGGCTTGGGGATCACATGATAGCAGAGCTGCTGGGTCTTAGCAGATCCAGAAGAGCTCTGCCTGCGACTAATGTCACTAATAGGGGCTGTTTTCATCTCTAACTTAGGCTCCTATGGATGTCAAAAAATTTACAAAAAGAAATGATCAAGTGTGAATGTCCCCAGTGGACTATACTGACCTCATGGAGGCCATATCCTGTACCAAAAATACATATAAAAATAAGTAAAAAAAATTGCAAAATGAAACGCAAATGATAAAAAAAAAACTCCACCCACTCCCGCCAATGCAAAACGGCACAACAGCCGCCCCGTCATCTGAGATATCTGCATATCACATATCAAAACAGGTAACTATAAGAACTATAAATGTAAAACATTTTTTTACATTTTCATACAAATGACTTCTAATAAAACTAAAAAAGAAAAGAAAATTATTCCGGTACCGCAAGTAATAAAAAAAAGGACCATCAAATCACAAAAAAAGGAAAAAAAATTAAAGGGTTAATGTTTATGTGTAATATAATATATTATTTTCATTTGACAAAAAATAGGAAAAAAATTCCATAGTTTTAGAGATTCTGTGACCATTACTGTTAGTGGTTCACTTACTTTTAATTAAGGTAATGGGGCCAAAATAATTGGCATCCATGATCTTCTTGTCCAGCTCCAGGGTGACGCTGTGCGCCGGCCCCTTTATCTTCATGCTGTTGTTGTTAATTAACACGTCCACGCAGCCGTAGCATTCCTGGATTTCTTTACCAGTGGCTTCAATGTTGTTGACGTCACTTATGTCCAGGAGAACCAGCTTGGGGGTAAAAGTCTGGGGGGGACAAAAACAAACGTAGTTAATATCTATACCTTGTGGCCTCCACACTGCTGGGTTAGATAACCACGTACCACGCTGGGGTCGGCGACGCTTATCAGGGCATCGTGTAGAGCTTCCAGTTTCTCCCACGTTTTTCCACAGAGAACCAGACGAGCTCCCGCCGAGTGGAAGACTCTGGAACATTCTGAAAAAGGTAAAAATATTCAAAAACTCACCTCAAGTGGGTGTTAAAATGGTTTCCCCCCCTCCTCTGTCCCACAGTGCCATGTGCACGGACCCTGCATTCATTGAACTTTTTCGAGAGGGGTGTTTGAGCCCCGGTTGATCAGTCATCGGTGGTGAAATTCATGAAATTGAAACCTCAGACCACGGCACACCCGGCATGGACCAGAGCATCTCACCTTTACCCAGTCCCGAAACCGCATCGGTAATCACAATGACTTTGTTCTTCACTGCTGATCTGGACATCAGTCGTACAACTTCTCGATAGATGTAAATGATGCCGCTTATCCCAAGGATAAGCAGCGGTAAAATAAGAAAAGTAATGAATCCCATTTTTAACCTAAAATTGAAAGCAGAAATTCAGGATTAAAAAATTTCAAAAACAAAATGTTTTTAACCACTTAATGATTGGCCACCGTACTGTGCTACACACCCCATAGATGTGTAAAATAATAAATAACTGAGCACAGACGTGACCGCCAAGTGATTATGAGCACCACGTAAAATACTGCACAGTTTTTAAGAAACAGCAGGTCAATTTCATCAACCTCATCGCCATGTTTTTTCCCCCATGGTCAGTAGGGGGAGATATGTTAGGTAATTACAGATGCATATTCAGACAAGGTTGACTCCTATATGATTTTTTTCATTTGCACATTTTTAGAAAATATTCAGTATTTATTTTTGCATATTTTGGACATCTTTTTGCAGATCATCAAGCAAATTTTTTTTCCTTTTTGTCAGCTTTACAATGCATGATGGCTGCAATTCACTTTGACTCCATCATACACAATCAACCCCGATGTGCAGCGTTATTTTCCACAAAAAAATCAAACTCGAATAAAAATACTAAACACATATAAAACACAACCCAACATATAAAAGCACATGTCCTGAGGATGACAGCGCACTACAAACATAATATCCAAGTCAACTATTAGAGTCTATATTTAGATAGCTCCACCCAAACTGATGACATCACTGCATCCTTACTGTGATGTAACTTACCTCTGCTCTCGCTTCTATGGCCACTTTGTACAAACCAGAATCTCCGCACATACATCAGTTATGTCATGACATTGGCTCAGTACTATTTAGGCACTACAGGGAGTGCAGAATTATTAGGCAAGTTGTATTTTTGAGGATTAATTTTATTATTGAGCAACAACCATGTTCTCAATGAACCCAAAAAACTCATTAATATCAAAGCTGAATATTTTTGGAAGTAGTTTTTAGTTTGTTTTTAGTTTTAGCTATTTTAGGGGGATATCTGTGTGTGCAGGTGACTATTACTGTGCATAATTATTAGGCAACTTAACAAAAAACAAATATATACCCATTTCAATTATTTATTTTTTACCAGTGAAACCAATATAACATCTCAACATTCACAAATATACATTTCTGACATTCAAAAACAAAACAAAAACAAATCAGTGACCAATATAGCCACCTTTCTTTGCAAGGACACTCAAAAGCCTGCCATCCATGGATTCTGTCAGAGTTTTGATCTGTTCACCATCAACATTGCGTGCAGCAGCAACCACAGCCTCCCAGACACTGTTCAGAGAGGTGTACTGTTTTCCCTCCTTGTAAATCTCACATTTGATGATGGACCACAGGTTCTCAATGGGGTTCAGATCAGGTGAACAAGGAGGCCATGTCATTAGATTTTCTTCTTTTATACCCTTTCTTGCCAGCCACGCTGTGGAGTACTTGGACGCGTGTGATGGAGCATTGTCCTGCATGAAAATCATGTTTTTCTTGAAGGATGCAGACTTCTTCCTGTACCACTGCTTGAAGAAGGTGTCTTCCAGAAACTGGCAGTAGGACTGGGAGTTGAGCTTGACTCCATCCTCAACCCGAAAAGGCCCCACAAGCTCATCTTTGATGATACCAGCCCAAACCAGTACTCCACCTCCACCTTGCTGGCGTCTGAGTCGGACTGGAGCTCTCTGCCCTTTACCAATCCAGCCACGGGCCCATCCATCTGGCCCATCAAGACTCACTCTCATTTCACCAGTCCATTAAACCTTAGAAAAATCAGTCTTGAGATATTTCTTGGCCCAGTCTTGACGTTTCAGCTTGTGTGTCTTGTTCAGTGGTGGTCGTCTTTCAGCCTTTCTTACCTTGGCCATGTCTCTGAGTATTGCACACCTTGTGCTTTTGGGCACTCCAGTGATGTTGCAGCTCTGAAATATGGCCAAACTGGTGGCAAGTGGCATCTTGGCAGCTGCACGCTTGACTTTTCTCAGTTCATGAGCAGTTATTTTGTGCCTTGGTTTTTCCACACGCTTCTTGCGACCCTGTTGACTATTTTTAATAAAACGCTTGATTGTTCGATGATCACGCTTCAGAAGCTTTGCAATTTTAAGAGTGCTGCATCCCTCTGCAAGATATCTCACTATTTTTGACTTTTCTGAGCCTGTCAAGTCCTTCTTTTGACCCATTTTGCCAAAGGAAAGGAAGTTGCCTAATAATTATGCACACCTGATATAGGGTGTTGATGTCATTAGACCACACCCCTTCTCATTACAGAGATGCACATCACCTAATATGCTTAATTGGTAGTAGGCTTTCGAGCCTATACAGCTTGGAGTAAGACAACATGCATAAAGAGGATGATGTGGTCAAAATACTCATTTGCCTAATAATTCTGTACAGGGTGTATATAGCAGTGGTATTTGGGCACTGTCATGGGTTACTATATGGTAATATATGGGTACTGCTGGCTCTATTATCTACACATTGTATATTAGTAATATGTCGGCACTATTAAACAGGTACTGTATTACGGTATTTATCTGGGCACTGTATGGTACAGTTATTTGGCTGTTTGGCCATATACATTAGCACTTGTTCGTCTGACAGCTGTTCCTCCCGACCCCCGTGCACAGGCATGCTTGGCTCAGTAAGCGACCGATCATCTGCCCTTTACATGAAGCACATATACAATATAGGCACTACAATAAAACTGGGATGTTACTTACAGTAAATGCCCCCAGAGATGGTTCTTCTCTGCAGTAGATCACACAGTCCTTGAGAGTCTCCTCCTCGGATGTCCCCGGCCCAGTGACCAGAGGGTGGATATAAATAGGAGTCAGCTGTGAAGGAGTTGGACAAGATAATTTAAGCCCCTCGGTATAATCCAGAGAGGGGGCTGGCACGGTGGCATCGAGTTTCACATGGTTTTCTGCAGGGTCTATGTGAACAGCCATAGACTTCATGATTATTTCCGGCTCTGCATTAGGAGGAGACACTGGCACAATCAACTTCATATTATAGAGAGCACTATAATATATGAGAAATACAGATTCTTCAGTGTACTAAAATATACACATGTAATATACACGGTCCCATTATTCTGAGCAGCAGCTAATATCCACAGTAACCACCGTGTGCAGCACGGACAGCAGCCAGACCGGCCGGGATCGACTCCAGAAGGTCCTGGTAGGTTGTCACAGGTATCTGGAGCAATGCTGACTGCAGTGCATCCCACAGCTGCTGGAGTGGGGGGGATCCATAGAAAGAACATGACCATCAAGGTGGTCCCAGAGCTACTGGAGGGAGCGTGGGGAGAGGATCCATAGAAAGAACATGACCATCGAGGTTGTCCCACAGCTACTGGAGAGAACATGGAAAGGATTCATAGAACGAACACAACCATCGAGGGGGTTACAAAGATGCTCAATTGGGTTCAAGTCTGGGGAATTAGGGTACCAAGGTAGTACTTGGAGGTCTTGCTCATGCTCTTCCAACTAATGTCAGACATTTGTAGTGATGTGATATGTTGCCCTATCTTACTGTAAGATCCTGTCCACCCCAGGGGAGACAATCAGTATGTATGGGTGTACGTGATCTTCAAGGATGGATGCACATCCAGATCTTCTGAGAATGCCTTCCACATGGATGAGTGTCCCAGAGAATGCCACAAAAAACCTCCCCCATCATCTTGTGTTCTTCCAGTAATGGTTGCAGGATGTTTGTTCTCTGATGTTTCTCACCAGACATGTCAACATCCATCCGTTCCATGAAGAAGAAAACGTGACTCATCGGAGAAGGCAACCCTTTACCAATCAGTGGAGGTCTAATTCCGATACTGCCATGGAAATTGAAACCATATTGTCTACGCAACTTTATTATCAGAGGTGCAATAACCGTCTGCTCCAGAGCCCCACATGCAGTCGGTTCTCTAAACTGTTGTGTCTGGTCGCCTCCTGGTTCATTTTGACAGTGAGCTGCTCCACTGTAGTGTCGGTCCTCCCTAGTGCACCTTCATAGCTGACGTTCACCTCTCACATCAGTGGCACGTGGTGCTCTGCAGTTTCCACATTGCTTATTCACAATGGTGCCATTTATCCAATCACGAAACACTTTTACCTTATATACCCACCAAGGGATATGTCAGTAGACAGCCTATTACCCACCTTATATACCGACATGAGGGATATGTGTGCAGACAGCCTATCACATCTTATATACCCACGAGGGATATGTGTGCAGACAGCCTATCACACCTTATATACCCACCGAGGGATGTGTGTGCAGACAGCCTATCACACCTTATATGCCCACCGAGGGATATGTGTGAAGACAGTCTATCACACCTTATATACCCACCAAGCGATATGTGTGCAGACAGCCTATCACACACCTTATATACCCACCGAGGAATATGTGTGCAGACAGCCTATCACACACCTTATATACCCACCGAGGGATATGTGTGCAGACAGCCTATCACACACCTTATATACCTACCGAGGGATATGTGTGCAGACAGCCTATTACACCTTATATACCCACCGAGGGATATGTGTGCAGACAGCCTATCACACCTTATATACCCACAGAGGGATATGTGTGCAGACAGCCTATCACACCTTATATACCCACCGAGGGATATGTGTGCAGACAGCCTATCACACACCTTATATACCCACTGAGGAATATGTGTGCAGACAGCCTATCACACCTTATATACCCACCGAGGGATATGTGTGCAGACAGCCTATCACACCTTATATACCCACCGAGGAATATGTGTGCAGACAGCCTATCACACACCTTATATACCCACCGAGGGATATGTGTGCGGAAAGCCTTTTACACACCTTATATACCCACTGCGCGATATGTGTGCAGACAGCCTATCACAGACCTCATATACCCACCGAAGTATATGTGTGCAAACATCCCATAACACCCCTTATATACCCACGAGAGATATGTGTGCAGACAGCCTATCACACACCTTATATACCCACGAGGGATATGTGTGCAGACAGCCTATCACACCTTATATACCCACCGAGGGATATGTGTGCAGACAGTCTATCACAACTTATATATCCACCGAAGGATATGTGTGCAGACAGCCTATCATACCTTATATACCGACGAGGGACATGTGTGCAGACAGCCTATCACACCTTATATACCCACCGAGGGATATGTGTGCAGACAGCCTATCACACCCCTTATATACCCACCGAGGGATATGTGTGCAGACAGCCTATCAGACCTCTTATATACCCACCAAAGGATATGTGTGCAGACATCCTATCACACACCTCATATACCCACCGAGAGATATGTGTGCAGACAGTCTATCACACATCTTATATACCCACCGAGGGATATGTGTGCAGACTGCCTATCACACAGCTCATATACCCACCGAGGGATATGTGTGAAGACAGCCTATCACACATCTTATATACCCACCGAGGGATATGTGTGCAGACAACCTATCAGAACTTATATACCCACCAAGGGATATGTGTGCAGACAGCCTATCACACCTTATATACCCACCAAGTGATATGTGTGCAGACAGCCTATCACACCTTATATACCCACCGAGGGATATGTGTGCAGACAGCCTATCAGACCCCTTATATACCCACCGAAGGATATGTGTGCAGACAGCCTATCACACACCTCATATACCCACCGAGAGATATGTGTGCAGATAGTCTATCACACATCTTATATACCCACGAGAGATATGTATGCAGACAGCCTATCAGACCCCTTATATACCCACCGAAGGATATGTGTGCAGACAGCCTATCACACACCTCATATACCCACCGAGAGATATGTGTGCAGATAGTCTATCACACATCTTATATACCCACGAGAGATATGTGTGCAGACAGCCTATCACACACCTTATATACCCACCGAGGGATCTGTGTGCAGACAGTCTATCACACACCTTATATACCCACCGAGGGATATGTGTGCAGACAGTCTATCACACATCTTATATACCCACCGAGGGATATGTGTGCAGACAGCCTATCACACATCTTATATACCCACCGAGAGATATGTGTGCAGTAGGGTTGTTTTGATACCAAAATTTTGATTCGGTTTTAATACCATAAAAAAATATTGCGATACTCAATACGATTCGATACCATGCATTCCGCATTTTAAGGAACATCCGCCCCATAATCGAACAGTCCTATCCTATTTTTGGGGGGGACAAGGTGACTATTATGGCGTTCACCGCATAGGAGATATTTTTTTATATTTTAATACAAACCGGATTCCAAAAAAGTTGGGACACTAAACAAATCGTGAATAAAAACTGAATGCAATGATGTGGAGATGGCAAATGTCAATATTTTATTTGTAATAGAACGTAGATGACAGATCAAACGTTTAATCCGAGTAAATGTATCATTTTAAAGGAAAAATACGTTGATTCCAATTTTCATGGTGTCAACAAATCCCAAAAAAGTTGGGACAAGTAGCAATAAGAGGCTGGAAAAAGTAAATTTGAGCATAACGAAGAGCTGGAAGGCCAATTAACACTAATTAGGTCAATTGGCAACATGATTGGGTATAAAAAGAGCTTCTCAGAGTGGCAGTGTCTCTCAGAAGCCAAGATGGGTAGAGGATCACCAATTCCCACAATGTTGCGCAGAAAGATAGTGGAGCAATATCAGAAAGGTGTTACCCAGCGAAAAACTGCAAAGACTTTGCATCTATCATCATCAACTGTGCATAACATCATCCGAAGATTCAGAGAATCTGGAACAATCTCTGTGTGTAAGGGTCAAGGCCGTAAAACCATACTGGATGCCGGTGATCTCCGGGCCCTTAAACGACACTGCACCACAAACAGGAATGCTACTGTAAAGGAAATCACAGAATGGGCTCAGGAATACTTCCAGAAACCATTGTCAGTGAACACAATCCCCCGTGCCATCCGCCGTTGCCAGCTGAAACTCTACAGTGCAAAGAAGAAGCCATTTCTAAGCAAGATCCACAAGCTCAGGCGTTTTCACTGGGCCAGGGATCATTTAAAATGGAGTGTGGCAAAATGGAAGACTGTTCTGTGGTCAGACGAGTCACGATTCGAAGTTCTTTTTGGAAATCTGGGACGCCATGTCATCCGGACCAAAGAGGACAAGGACAACCCAAGTTGTTATCAACGCTCAGTTCAGAAGCCTGCATCTCTGATGGTATGGGGTTGCATGAGTGCGTGTGGCATGGGCAGCTTGCATGTCTGGAAAGGCACCATCAATGCAGAAAAATATATTCAGGTTCTAGAACAACATCTGCTCCCATCCAGACGTCATCTCTTTCAGGGAAGACCCTGCATTTTTCAACAAGATAATGCCAGACCACATTCTGCATCAATCACAACATCATGGCTGCGTAGGAGAAGGATCCGGGTACTGAAATGGCCGGTCTGCAGTCCAGATCTTTCACCTATAGAGAACATTTGGCATAAAGAGGAAGGTGCAACAAAGAAGGCCCAAGACGATTGAACAGTTAGAGGCCTGTATTAGACAAGAATGGGAGAGCATTCCTATTTCTAAACTTGAGAAACTGGTCTCCTCGGTCCCCAGACGTCTGTTGAGTGTTGTAAGAAGAAGGGGAGATGCCACACAGTGGTGAAAATGTCCTTGTCCCAACTTTTTGGGGATTTGTTGACACCATGAAATTCTGATTCAACATATTTTTCCCTTAAAATGGTACATTTTCTCAGTTTAAACTTTTGTTCCGTGATTTATGTTCTATTCTGAATAAAATATTAGAAGTTGGCACCTCCACATCATTGCATTCAGTTTTTATTCACGATTTGTATAGTGTCCCAACTTTTTTGGAATCCGGTTTGTAGTTTTGACTTTTTGGATGTGGCGATATGTAATAATTTATTTATTGTTTATATATTTTATATGTTGTGGCAATGTGAATAGTGATGAGTGCAGTAAAGTCCCGGGGAAGCATGAAAAAGGGGTGTTGTTTGCACCAGGAGCGTGTCACCAAGGGGCCCGGCCTTGGTGGAGTAAAAGCCCTAGATATAGGTGGCCACCAAGTTAGTTGGTGGACACCAAGACCGTTAGCTTAGCTGGCTCCAGCTAGTCCGGGGCGGGCTTTTACTGGGAACAGGCAATGTGTTGGGTGGGTGCCTGTTTCCCATGCTCCAGTCCGGGATTTTGGAATATGTCCATGTCCAGGTCTGGGGAAGGAGACAGAGTTTTTGTGAAGGCTCTGGAAGAGTGGTCTCAGCTGGGCTGGCTGAGGGGCCACGGGGCTAGGTGCTAGCCGGATTGTTGGGGGACGCCGTGATGTTTGGGCGCAAGTGGTCACAAGGCTGGAGTCGGGAGGACTACTGGGCCACACTCCCCCATAAAGGCACTGGACTTTAGACCGTGTGTGAACGGTGCTGTGTACAGCCAGGAGGCTGATGGACATTGGGCTGGGAAAGCCGCATGTTATGACCGTGTGAAAACGGTGCTTTAGGTGAGTCAGGTTATGTTATGTTTAGTTAGAGCCCAGCTGGGTGCCAAATAAAGCGATTTTTGGACCTGAAACTTGGTGTCTGGCAAAGATACTTGTGTGAATGACCCCTGGAGAAGAGCTAACCCCCACAATGTAAAATTGGGAAAGGGGGTGATTTATACTTGGTGTGCTCTTGTTTTACTTTTTTTTTACAGTTTTATTTATTTAACCACTTCCCGTCACACTAACGTCGATAGGCGTCAGGACGGTGGTGCTCTCAGGTCTCAGCGACGCCTATTGGCGTCATCTCGTGAAACCCGAGATTTCATGTGAACACGCGCGCGCATGCGTGCGTGTTCACAGCAGCGTGCGGCTCTGAAGTTAAACTACAGCCTGCCAGCGCTGATCATTCGCTGGCAGGCTGTAGATGTTTAAAAAATCGCATCAGAAAGGTATATTAGACGCTGTTTTGATAACAGCGTCTAATATACCTGCTACCTGGTCCTCTGGTGGTCCCCTTTGTTTGGATCGACCACCAGAGGACACAGGCAGCTCTGTAAGTAGCACCAATCGCCACACTACACTACACCCCCCCCTGTCACTTATTAACCCCTGATCACCCCATATAGACTCCCTGATCACCCCCCTGTCATTGATCACCCCCCTGTAAGGCTCCATTCAGATGTCCGTATGTGTTTTGCGGATCCACGTATCCGCGGATCCGCAAAACACGGACACCGGCAATGTGCTTTCTGCACATTGCCAGAACTATATAGAAAATGCCTTTTCTTGTCCGCAATTGCGGACAAGAATAGGACATGTTCTATATTTTTGCGGAACGGAAGTGCGGACCCCGAAGTGCAGATCCGCAATTCCGGATCCAAGCGGGACAAAGTCTGTCCCTATAGAAATGAATGGGTCCGCAATTCCGTTCCGCAAAATGCGGAACAGAATTGCGGACGTGTGAATAGGGCCTAAGGGTCCCTTATCACCGCCAGTTAGTTAGCTACTTGTTAGGTAGTTGGCGCCCACCGCACCGCAGTCACTGATTAGTCGCTGATTAGCGTCATCGCTGTCACTAATCAGCACTAGTACTATATAGTATCTGTAAGTGATCAAGACTGATCGCAATCAGATCTATATCAGTACATTAGGGTTCAGTACATTAGGGTCCCCTTAGGCTCTACAAAAAATCCAGTGTTCGCCCGATCAGGCCTGATCTTGTGCGCACACTTGCGTTCAGTCCGCTCCACCGCAGTGACAGAAATAATTTTTTTCTGATCACTGCAAAAACACCGTAAAATCGCTGCGGCGCTATAAAGATCACTTTTGAGCTTTTTGGATCTTTATTAGCGATCGCAGCTTTACTTCGCAAGCACTCCTATGTCCTTTCCCCTCTTTTTTGTTTTCACATTTTTTGGCAGAGATTTTTTCATCCACATTGATCGATGCGAATGAAGAAATCTGTGCCGTTCATTTTTTCTTTCAGCCCAGAGGCTGAACGGTAAAAAAAAATCTCATTACCCGTATGCTCAATATAAGGAGAATAGCAGAAACTCCTAATGCTGGGCATACATGTAATGATTGCGGAGACCCTCAAATGCCAGGGCAGTACAAACACCCCACAAATGACCCCAATTTGGAAAGAAGACACCCCAAGGTATTCGCTGAGGGGCATATTGAGTCCATGAAAGATTGAACTTTTTGTCACAAGTTAGCGGAAAGGGAGACTTTGTGAGAAAAAAAAATTTTATAATCAATTTCCGCTAACTTGTGCCAAAAAAAAAAATCTTCTATGAACTCGCCATGCCCCTCACGGAATACCTTGGGGTGTCTTCTTTCCAAAATGTGGTCACATGTGGGGTATTTATACTGCCCTGGCATTTTAGGGGCCGTAAAGTGTGAGATGAAGTCTGGAATCCAAATGCCTAAAAATGCCCTCCTAAAATGTACTCATTGGCCCCTTTGCGCATCTTGGCTGCAAAAAAGTGTCACTTATGTGGTATCGCCGTACTCAGGAGAAGTAAGGCAAGGTGTGTTGGGGTGTATTTTTACATATACCCATGCTGGGTGAGAGAAATATCTCTGTAAATTGACAACTTTGTATAAAAAAATGGAAAAAGTTGTCATTTACAGAGATATTTCTCTCACCCAGCATGGGTATATGTAAAAATACACCCCAAAACACATTGCCCTACTTCTTCTGAGTACGGAGATACCACATGTGTGACACTTTTTTGCAGCCTAGGTGCGCAAAGGGGCTGAAAGTCCAACGAGTACATTTAGGCTTTACAGGGTTGCTCACAATTTAGCCCCATCCAAAATGCCAGAACAGTAAACACACCCCACAAATGACCCCATTTCGGAAAGTAGACACCCTAAGGTATTCGCTGAGGGGCATAGTGAGTCCGTGGGAGATTTTTTTTTTTTTCCCAAGAAGTTATCAGAAATGGAAACTTTATTATTATTATTTTTTCCTCAGAAAGTGTCATTTTCCGCAAACTTGTGAAAAAAAATTAAATCATAAATTAACTCACCATGCCCCTCTGCGAATACTTTGGGGTGTCTTCTTTCTAAAAGTGGGTCATTTGGGGGGTATTTATACTATCCTGGCATTCTAGCACCTCAGGAAACATGACAGGTGCTCAGAAAGTCAGAGCTGATTAAAAATGCGGAAATTCACATTTTTGTACCATAGTTTGTAAACGCTATAACTTTTGCGCAAACCAATAAATATACACTTATTGGATTTTTTTTTATCAAAGACATGTAGCACAATAAATTCTGAAACAAACTTGTATAGAAATGTAATTATATTTGACCAATTTTACCAGAAAAAAGTTAAAAATACACTTTTTTTGAGAAAATTGCGGTCTATTTTGATTAATATTAGAAAAACGAAAAATGTCAGCGGCAATCAAATACCACCATAAGAAAGCTGCATTTGTGAGAAGAAAAGGAGGTAAAATTCATTTGCGTGCCAGGTTGCATGACCGAGCAATAAACCGTGAAAGTTGTGAAGTGCCGATTTGTAAAAAAAGGGCCTGGTCACTAGGGGGGTATAAACCTGTGGTCCTTAAGTGGTTAATAACTATTTTCCCCCTTAGGGGCTAGAACCTGGGATCTTTCATCACTTATCCTATTCACCCTGACGGATCTCTATCAGGGTGAATAGGAGCTCACACTGTCCCTGCTGCCCTGTGCTTTGTACACACAGCAGCAGGGAGGTTACCATGGCAGCCAGGGCTTCAGTAGCGCCTTGGCTACTGCTGGGGCTCCGATCAGAAGCTGCCACTGCACCACCAATGAGAGGAGGTGAGGGGACTCTGTGGCCACTGCCACCAATGAGAGGAGGTGAGGGGACTCTGTGGCCACTGCCACCAATGAGAGGAGGTGAGGGGACTCTGTGGCCACTGCCACCAATGATTTTAACACTGGGGAGGGGGCGGGGGGGAGGGCGCACTGCGCCACCAATGTTTTTAATACTGGGGATGGGTGGGGAGGACGCACTGCTCCACCAATGATAATTAACGTTGAATATACAACTACAGCCGGCGGCAGAAACACATTGCCGGCACCCTGCTTTGGATCGCAGCGCCCTGTCAGAGGCAGGGTGCCGGCAATGTGTTTCTGCCGCCGGCTGTAGTTGTATATTAAACGTTAGTTATCATTGGTGGTGCAGTGGCCACAGCCCCTCCCCTCCTCCTCCCCTCTGCGCTATCATTGGTGGCAGCGGCAGCAGCAGCAGCACAGGAGGGAGAGACTGCTTCCTTCTCCCCGTGCTGCTGAGGGAACATGGCCACGCTGAGAGCAGCGCGATCCATGTTCTCTGATACTGGGCTGTGCAGTAGCGCATCCTAGTATCGATAAAAGGCAAATCCTGGTATCGCATCGATACTGGGACAAAAGTATCGGTTGGGTATCGAAAGTTCGATACCCGAAACAACCCTAGTGTGCAGACAGTCTATCACACATCTTATATACCCACCGAGGGATATGTGTGCAGACAGTCTATCACACATCTTATATACCCACCGAGGGATATGTGTGCAGACAGCCTATCACACCTTATATACCCATCAAGGGATATGTATGTAGACAGCCTATCACACCTTATATACCCACCAAGGCATATGTGTGCAGACAGTCTATCACACCTTATATACCCACCGAGGGATATGTGTGCAGACAGTCTATCACACCTTATATATATACCCACGAGGGATATGTGTGCAGACAGTCTATCACACCTTATATACCCACCGAGGGATATGTGTGCAGACAGCCTATCACACACCTTATATACCCACCGAGGGAAATGTGTGCAGACAGCCTATCACACACCTTATACAGGGAGTGCAGAATTATTAGGCAAGTTGTATTTTTGAGGATTAATTTTATTATTGAACAACAACCATGTTCTCAATGAACCCAAAAAACTCATTAATATCAAAGCTGAATATTTTTGGAAATAGTTTTTAGTTTGTTTTTAGTTTTAGCTATTTTAGGGGGATATCTGTGTGTGCAGGTGACTATTACTGTGCATAATTATTAGGCAACTTAACAAAAAACAAATATATACCCATTTCAATTATTTATTTTTACAAGTGAAACCAATATAACATCTCAACATTCACAAATATACATTTCTGACATTCAAAAACAAAACAAAAACAAATCAGTGACCAATATAGCCACCTTTCTTTGCAAGGACACTCAAAAGCCTGCCATCCATGGATTCTGTCAGTGTTTTGATCTGTTCACCATCAACATTGCGTGCAGCAGCAACCACAGCCTCCCAGACACTGTTCAGAGAGGTGTACTGTTTTCCCTCCTTGTAAATCTCACATTTGATGATGGACCACAGGTTCTCAATGGGGTTCAGATCAGGTGAACAAGGAGGCCATGTCATTAGATTTTCTTCTTTTATACCCTTTCTTGCCAGCCACGCTGTGGAGTACTTGGACGCGTGTGATGGAGCATTGTCCTGCATGAAAATCATGTTTTTCTTGAAGGATGCAGACTTCTTCCTGTACCACTGCTTGAAGAAGGTGTCTTCCAGAAACTGGCAGTAGGACTGAGAGTTGAGCTTGACTCCATCCTCAACCCGAAAAGGCCCCACAAGCTCATCTTTGATGATACCAGCCCAAACCAGTACTCCACCTCCACCTTGCTGGCGTCTGAGTCGGACTGGAGCTCTCTGCCCTTTACCAATCCAGCCACGGGCCCATCCATCTGGCCCATCAAGACTCACTCTCATTTCATCAGTCCATAAAACCTTAGAAAAATCAGTCTTGAGATATTTCTTGGCCCAGTCTTGACGTTTAAGCTTGTGTGTCTTGTTCAGTGGTGGTCGTCTTTCAGCCTTTCTTACCTTGGCCATGTCTCTGAGTATTGCACACCTTGTGCTTTTGGGCACTCCAGTGATGTTGCAGCTCTGAAATATGGCCAAACTGGTGGCAAGTGGCATCTTGGCAGCTGCACGCTTGACTTTTCTCAGTTCATGGGCAGTTATTTTGCGCCTTGGTTTTTCCACACGCTTCTTGCGACCCTGTTGACTATTTTGAATGAAACGCTTGATTGTTCGATGATCACGCTTCAGAAGCTTTGCAATTTTAAGAGTGCTGCATCCCTCTGCAAGATATCTCACTATTTTTGACTTTTCTGAGCCTGTCAAGTCCTTCTTTTGACCCATTTTGCCAAAGGAAAGGAAGTTGCCTAATAATTATGCACACCTAATATAGGGTGTTGATGTCATTAGACCACACCCCTTCTCATTACAGAGATGCACATCACCTAATATGCTTAATTGGTAGTAGGCTTTCGAGCCTATACAGCTTGGAGTAAGACAACATGCATAAAGAGGATGATGTGGTCAAAATACTCATTTGCCTAATAATTCTGCACGCAGTGTATACCCACCGAGGGAAATGTGTGCAGACAGTCTATCACACCTTATATATATACCCACGAGGGATATGTGTGCAGACAGCCTATCACACACCTTATATACCCACCGAGGGATATGTGTGCAGACAGCCTATCACACACCTTATATACCCACCGAGGCATATGTGTGCAGACAGTCTATCACACCTTATATACCCACCGAGGGATATGTGTACAGACAGTCTATCACACCTTATATATATACCCACGAGGGATATGTGTGCAGACAGCCTATCACACACCTTATATACCCACCGAGGGATATGTGTGCAGACAGCCTATCACACCTTATATACCCATCGAGGGATATGTGTGCAGACAGTCTATCACACACCTTATATACCCACCGAGGGATATGTGTGCAGACAGTCTATCACACCTTATATACCCACCGAGGGATATGTGTACAGACAGTCTATCACACCTTATATATATACCCACGAGGGATATGTGTGCAGACAGCCTATCACACCTTATATACCCACAGAGGGATATGTGTGCAGACAGCCTATCACACACCTTATATACCCACCGAGAGATATGTGTGCAGACAGCCTATCACACCTTATATACCCACCGAGGGATATGTGTGCAGACAGCCTATTACACCTTATATACCCACCGAGAGATATGTGTGCCGACAGCCTATCACACCTTATATACCCACTGAGGGATATGTGTGCAGACAGCCTAATACACCTTATATACCCACAGAGGGATATGTGTGCAGACAGCCTATCACACCTTATATACCCATCGAGGGATATGTGTGCAGGCAGTCTATCACACACCTTATATACCCACCGAGGGATATGTGTGCAGACAGTCTATCACACCTTATATACCCACCGAGGGATATGTGTACAGACAGTCTATCACACCTTATATATATACCCACGAGGGATATGTGTGCAGACAGCCTATCACACACCTTATATACCCACCGAGGGATATGTGTGCAGACAGCCTATCACACCTTATATACCCATCGAGGGATATGTGTGCAGACAGTCTATCACACACCTTATATACCCACCGAGGGATATGTGTACAGACAGTCTATCACACCTTATATATATACCCACGAGGGATATGTGTGCAGACAGCCTATCACACCTTATATACCCACAGAGGGATATGTGTGCAGACAGCCTATCACACACCTTATATACCCACTGAGAGATATGTGTGCAGACAGCCTATCACACCTTATATACCCACCGAGGGATATGTGTGCAGACAGCCTATCACACCCCTTATATACCCACCGAGGGATATGTGTGCCGACAGCCTATCACACCTTATATACCCACTGAGGGATATGTGTGCAGACAGCCTATTACACCTTATATACCCACCGAGGGATATGTGTGCAGACAGCCTATCACACCTTATATACCCACCGAGGGATATGTGTGCAGACAGCCTATTACACCTTATATACCCACCGAGAGATATGTGTGCCGACAGCCTATCACACCTTATATACCCACTGAGGGATATGTGTGCAGACAGCCTATCACACCTTATATACCCACTGAGGGATGTGTGCAGACAGCCTATCACACCTTATATACCCACCGAGGGAAATGTGTGCAGACAGCCTATCACACCTTATATACCCACCGAGGGAAATGTGTGCAGACAGCCTATCACACCTTATATACCCACCGAGGGATGTGTGTGCAGACAGCCTATCACACCTTATATACCCACCAAGCGATATGTGTGCAGACAGCCTATCACACCCCATATATACCAACGAGGGATATGTGTGCGGACAGCCTATCACACCTTATATACCCACCGAGGGATATGTGTGCAGACAGCCTATCACACCTTATATACCCACCGAGGGATGTGTGTGCAGACAGCCTATCACACCTTATATACCCACCAAGCCAGCTCACCACACATGACTCCCTTCATGAGCTACACGCTACCGATGTTGAAAGTAGGAAGTGGTCAGAATAATGGGACTCAACTGGGTACATATATATCAATACTAACATACAGATCTAGGGTAATGATAGAGGGCATTAATGTATACAGAAAGAAGATAAAGGCTACTAATATGTTGAGAAAAGCCGTACTAACAGATATGTATATAATATACACATAGATTAACCCTTGAAGGATGTGGCCTATTTTAGACTTCTAGACACAATTTTTTTCTCCACATTTTAAAGCCATACACGTATTTTTCGCCCTATAAGATGCACCGGCTCATAAGACGCACCTAGGTTTTAGAGGAGGACAATAAGAAAATTTTTTTTTTTCATTAGACCTCTGGTCGGACCACCAGTCACACCCCCAATGTTTATCAGACCTCAGCTGACAGCCCCAATCAGACCCCCAAAGTTAATAAGACCTCAGATCAAACCCCATTCATATCTCAGCTCAGACCCCAATGTGAATGACCCCCAATCAGACTTCAGATAACAGCCCCATGCCTCTCTTCAGCCCCCAGCAGCGTTATATCAGCCCCATTGCCTCTCACCAGCCCCCAGCCAAGTTATATCAGCCACCAGAAGCCTCATAATGGAAGCACTCATTAGTTTTCTCCCCATAAGACACAGGGGCATTTCCCCCAACTTTTGGGGGGGGAAAATGCATCTTATGGGGCGAAAAATACGGTATGTTTTTTAATTTTCTAAAGGCAGGTGAATGAGTGCTTGCTTTTTCAGTAGGGTGAATTGTAAAAAATGTATATAGGTATTGATCTTTTTCTACTTTTGCACAATAAAAACTCCTTCTTGTACATCCTCACAGCAGCACATACGTAAGGTTTAACTCCCAACCTGCTGTGAGTGAGGACAGCTGCCAGGATCAAAGAGACTGGACTTACTCAAAAAGAAGAAGAGAAAAAAGTAGTAGCTGTCTTTAATTCTTCTCTCAGGGGGTGAGCAAATTTTCTGAAATTAGTTCCATAATTCTTTCAATTTCGCAACCAGATTTGATTTGGTCGACGTAAATTTGACATGAATAGAAAGTGATCAAACAGTGTTAGTAATGTGATAGTGACAGCAACACTATGGGTAAATGCTACAGACACTGCACTATTAGATTTGTTGTTCATTTTAAAAAAATTGCCAAAAAACTCTCTCTTTCTGGGGGCAGATGTCTGCCAGTGTTTATACACAACTGGTGCTATCAGAAGACAAAATGGCTTGTTTTTAACAAATGACTGAAAAATTGTACCAATTTGGGAAGTAGCCACAATTTTAGTGTTATTTGAAAGAAAATATGTGTCACACTAGATAGTAAAGCAATGGCTTTTTACAAAAGCTATCAAAAAAATGATTCCTTTCTGGGGAGCAATTTCAGGTTTTCTATACTGTGAAGGATAGAGTTCCTAGCAGCAGCAGTACAGTATAGAACATGACAAGACAAAGGATGTGCGGCTGTGTAGGAGTAGTGGTACTGGCAGCAGCAGTACAGTAGGGAACATGATGGACAAGGCAGAATATATGCAGCTGTGCAGGGATAGTAGTAGCAGAAGCAGCATCATAGTATGAAACATGATGAACAAGTAAGATGTGTGGCTGTGTAGGGGTAGTAGTAGCGGCAGTAGCAGTACAGCATGGAACATGATGGACAAGGCAGGAGATGTGTGGCTGTGTAGGGGTAGTAGTAGCGGCAGTAGCAGTAGAGTATGGAACATGATGGACAAGGCAGGAGATGTGTGGCTGTGTAGGGGTAGTAGTGGCGGCAGTAGCAGTACAGCATGGATCATGATGGACAAGGCAGGAGATGTGTGGCTGTGTAGGGGTAGTAGTAGCAGCAGTAGCAGTACAGCATGGAACATGATGGACAAGGCAGGAGATGTGTGGCTGTGTAGGGGTAGTAGTAGCGGCAGTAGCAGTACAGCATGGATCATGATGGACAAGGCAGGAGATGTGTGGCTGTGTAGGTGTAGTAGTAGCGGCAGTAGCAGTAGAGCATGGAACATGATAGACAAGGCAGGAGATGTGTGGCTGTGTAGGGGTAGTAGTAGCGGCAGTAGCAGTACAGCATGGAACATGATGGACAAGGCAGGAGATGTACGGCTGTGTAGGGGTAGGGGTAGTAGTAGCGGCAGTAGCAGTACAGCATGGATCATGATGGACAAGGCAGGAGATGTGTGGCTGTGTAGGGGTAGTAGTAGCAGCAGTAGCAGTACAGCATGGAACATGATGGACAAGGCAGGAGATGTGTGGCTGTGTAGGTGTAGTAGTAGCGTCAGTAGCAGTACAGTATGGAACATGATGGACAAGGCAGGAGATGTGTGGCTGTGTAGGGGTAGTAGTAGCGGCAGTAGCAGTACAGCATGGAACATGATGGACAAGGCAGGAGATGTGTGGCTGTGTAGGGGTAGTAGTAGCGGCAGTAGCAGTACAGCATGGATCATGATGGACAAGGCAGGAGATGTGTGGCTGTGTAGGTATAGAAGTAGTGGCAGCAGCATCACAATGTAGCACATGAAGTAGTAGTAGTAGTGGCAGATATGTGGTTGTGCAGGGCAGCAGCATTACAGTATGGAACATAAATAAAAGGGCAGGAGATTTGTAGTTGTGTGTTCCACACTTATGGAGGAGATTCTTTTCTGTTTCAGTGTGACACCGCCACCTGCTGTGCTGAATACCTTCTCTCACAGTACACCAATGGCAAACTGTGCCAGTTTCTGCCACTGGTCCAATTTACTGACCCAGAAGTCTAAGCATTTAAGTCATCATGTCTTCCATCACCTGAACCTCCTCCTTATGGCAGTCCATATGTTGACTGCTCTCATACAACATTAATAGGAGGACTATGAGGAATATCTTCTTTGAGCACTTTGGGTGCTCTCCACTAGGAACGGTCAGTGTAAAGATAGTAAAGAAAAGCTTCTATCGGCATCAAATTAACTGTTATGGAAGAAGAATACAGTGAACACTGTCTCCAAGGCATGGTGTCACAATCAGAGGTAATATTAGCATCAACCTGCTGTCTGGCGGGATGGCTGGTGCAAACAATACTGCTGCTGGTACTTGCAGTACTGTCATCCCTCTTTCTCATTGCCGGATGACATGCCAGGGTTGATTCATCTTAGATTTCCCTGTCCACTGCCACTTTGTCTTTTACCAGACATTTTATTTTAACACAATATTTCATACAGTCCAGTAAAATATAAGTGTAACAGAACATCAGGCACACGGGTCTGCAATTAAATAAAAAAATTGAAAAATTGAAAAAAAAAATTGTCGGTTGGACATTGTTCACTACAATATATGGTCGGTAAATGTGAGACACACAAATACGTCAGGCACACTAGTCTGTGATTAACTGTTTTTTTTTTTTTTTTTACTAATCTCAGTTTAAAAAAAAAAAAGAAAAATAAAAAAGGTCCATTGTTCAAAGTTCACTACAACTGTATTGACTCAGACCAATATGTCAGGTGGCACAATATTAGCACCAGGATTAATACTGCAAAAGATTTGTTGTGTTTGTGAATTATGTGATAAGATTGTGGTGATTCCCATTAATAACTTAATCCCAAAAAAACTTTCCACTGCATTCCATTGCTGTCATTAAAGGACCTACTGAGATCATTTCAGTAATCGTCTTGTTAACTCAGGTGAGAATGTTGACGAGCACAAGGCTGGAGATCATTATGTCAGGCTGATTGGGTTAAAATGGCAGACTTGACATGTTAAAAGGAGGGTGATGCTTGAAATCATTGTTCTTCCATTGTTAACCATGGTGACCTGCAAAGAAACGTGTGCAGCCATCATTGCATTGCATAAAAATGGCTTCACAGGCAAGGATATTGTAGCTACTAAGATTTGCAGCACGCCAGACCTGCAGGGTATTGCGAAATGAGGTCACGGTTATGGGCAATCGAGGGCTACTCACTGTATTGGAGAACCCTGGGCAGGCATGCGGCAGTGAAGGAGAGGTAGACACAAGTTCCTCTGGGGCACACTCCGTACATAGGGACCAGACCTGATGGTGGATGAGGTGCCCTGGATGTTACAGGTATTTTGAGTGCCTGAAGCAAGGTCCCCTTTGGAATCGTGACGCCAGTGCCTGTAACGGTGGCACACCGATTTATAGTAGTAATAAGTGAGGTACACAGGTGGTATAGTGAACCAAACGTTGCTTTACTTAAAGAATCCAACTTTGTACATCAAGATGGTAATGCAGTCCCTTATATCAAGTGCTTCACAAGCAGGCTTCAATACAAATACTGGCAGGTATAATTCTGTGCAAGATACTCAGAGGGTAATCCACAACACACTCAGAATCAGGTTGTACCTTTCCTCAGAAATAGTGTACGCTGTTCTTTAGAACTCCTGTCTGGTTTCTATCCCAAGGCCCGGATGCCTAAATGCTGGCTTAAATCCTTGGTAAAATATATCTTCCTCCCATATGGATTCTTGCTCTCACTCTATAGTTCCTCTGCCCATTAGCTTACTTATCTGAGCTGATGACACTGTCTCTGCTTGACTTGAGGGTAACTGCAGGTTTCTCCCAGGAGGTCCCGTCCTACTACTGGGGTGACTTCTGAGCTAACTGAGGCTCACTGGAACTACAGGCAGGCTAGGGTTCTTCACTAGCCTCCTGGTCATAGCTAGCAGCCAGGGCTATCAAGCTGCATGTCAGGAGGAGGCCCTCAGCATATCTCTGGCTGGTGCCTTCTCACTTCTGTCTCCACAGACTCCTGACTACAGACTGACTCCTCCCTGTCTGGGCCTGGATATTTATACTAGGGGCTCCCTATCTCCCTCTAGTGTCTGGGATGTCTAACCACACCCAACTAGGCCTGCTAAGCATTAACACAGGGGAACATTGCATATAAAAACACATAGAAAATACATTAAATGCATAGTTAAATATAACATCACTGTCCCTTGTGAGTAGGAGTAACACGCTAACCAATTGACCCTTGTGTAGTGCACCTCAATCAACAATTTATAGGATCATCAAGAACTTCAAGAGAAGAGGTTCAATTCTTGTTAAGAAGGCTTTAGGGCGTCCAAGAAAGTCCAGCAAGCGCCAGGATCGTCTCCTAAAGAGGATTCAGCTGCGGGATCGGAGTGCCACCAGTGCAGAGCTTGCTCAGGAATGGCAGCAGGCAGGTGTGAGCGCATCTGCACGCACAGTGAGGCCAAGACTTTTGGAAGATGGCCTGGTGTCAAGAAGGGCAGCAAAGAAGCCACTTCTCTCCAAAAAAAATATCAGGGACAGATTGATCTTCTGCAGAAAGTATGGTGAATGGACTGCTGAGGACTGGGGCAAAGTCATATTCTCCGATGAAGCCTCTTTCCGATTGTTTGGGGCATCTGGAAAAAGGCTTGTCCGGAGAAGAAAAGGTGAGCGCTACTGTGGCGAAACCGACCTCGCCACTGGGTTTTGGATAGGACTGGCTGCTGGCCTCTTGCCCCTGGATTATGTGCCATATACTAACTTTTGAACCACTGGTCTGATTCATGCCATTTCTTAATATGTTGTTCCCCTGAATGGATTGATTGCGAATATGTAATTTTTATGTGAATGTGATGTATGGTTTTAGAGTTATGAAAGTTGGGTAGAAAGTATGTTTAACTGTATGTATAATTTGAGTCTCCTCTCAGGATAAGGGGAGGGAATATGTTGGGTGTGTTTCTATTGTGCCATTGTCCCATTGTGTGTTTAAAGGGTGATGTCTGTTCTGTTGTCCTCACATGTGTATTGGCGATCTCCCTTTGTCCTCAGAGATAATTGGATTGCTCTTCAGGTTGTCTGGACAGAGAGGAGGAAACCATGATGCATTGTGGGGATATGTTGTCCTATGTCCCAGTCTTCATTCTGGTCCTCTGGGGGCGTGAACGATTGGTTGCTGTAGTTACATTGTATGTGTTGTTAATTACTGATTGGTTGTATTTCAAACCCCTGTGGGCATTACTATGTTTGTTTTTTGTGAATAAAAGAGGCTGTACTTCAAGTACAGTCAGACCACTGTTTGACCCTCAACACGGAGCCTTGTCTCGTTATTGGGGGGATCCGCTGTATGCTGTTAGAAGACCGATTGCCAGGATTGTATGCTTTTCCTGTTCGTCTGCTAGCAGCTATTCGTGAGGTTCCAGTTTGGAGTGCTACTTTGTATCCAGTTCGGGAGTTGGTGTTCTGCAGTAGCTGTGCCTGTCTCTCAGAAAGGGGCTTATCGCCTAAACGGATTTTAACCCCTTGTCTGCGGAAATGGTCCGTTACATTGGTGGCAAGCAGCGGGATCGTTCCTACAGCCAGAAGGACAGCTACGGGAGACACCATTTCTGTGGATTCTACAATTTAAGGACAACGCATGTCTCAGTACAGCGACCCTAAAAGCACCAGGATGGAACCAGCAGTGTTATACGAGGAGGAGGACCTGGATGGCCGGGATGCATTAAGGAAAGGCATCTGGTACCAGGCCCTGGATAATCTACAATACCAGCGGGGTGAGAGTCTCCCCAGTGAAGAGCAGCGGTTGCAGAAGCAAGTGGCCCTGCGGATGCCCTTCCTGGAAGAGCAGCCTCTGGAGGAATGGGTGAAGGAACTAGAGCACCGGGTATGGCAGGAGCTATGGCTGGAGGATGTCTACCAGGCGCTTTGGTGGTATATGGCACAGTATATACCCTGGACAGCCGAACATGACAAGCCAGAGGGAGAGGAGTTTTATGGTCCTGGCTTGTTATGGGAGTCCTTTGCAGAGCCTGACTTCGGGAGCCCTGCACAGTCCAGACTTCAGGACATTTTTTATGAGAGGGAGGCTAGGCATGAGTGGGATGACCCCCATGAGGTAGAGCAAGACCTGGCTCACCTAGCAACCCTGGAGTGGGAACTGGAGCAGGACTACCGAGATCTCTTCCACTCCATTGAGAAGGCTCAGCAGGACGGTAAGGTGACAGACCCAGATCCAGACCCATTCAGCTGGGCAGATATTGTAGAGTGTTACTGGGAAGGACCCCAGGTGGCCGGTAGAGATGGGACCGAGGTCTCTCCACCGGTCCTGCAGGGAATTGGGAGCCCAGTCTCCATTCCCCAGCGGCAGTGTGAAGTGCAGGGAGAGGAGAGCAGCGTCCTCCCTCTCCAGCAGCAGGCTGAGTTACAGGGGGCAGAGGTAGTTGTTCCTGCCCCCCAGCAGCAGAGTGATATGCCGGGAAGGCAGTGTGAAGTGCAGGGAGAGGAGAGCAGCGTCCTCCCTCTCCAGCGGCAGGCTGAGTTACAGGGGGCAGAGGTAGTTGTTCCTGCCCCCCAGCAGCAGCATGATTTTTTGGGAATAGAGAGCCCAGTCTCCTTTCCCCAGCAGCAGGACACTGTATTGGGAGCAGAGACAGTCGGTCCTGTCCCCCAGCAGCAGCATGATTTTTTGGGAATAGAGAGCCCAGTCTCCTTTCCCCAGCAGCAGGACACTGTATTGGGAGCGGAGACGGTCGGTCGCCCTCCCCAGCGGCTGGAAGTATGTATGGGAGAGGAGCTTGTTACCCCCTCTCCCCAGCGGCAGCTTAACGCACCAGGGGGAGACAGTAAGCCCCACAACAGTGCAGATGGGACCGTGGTCTCTGCACTTACAGCACAGGGGGTAGAGACAGTCGGTCTCCCCCTCCAACAACCAGGCTCCAACCAGGCTTCTTCCGTGGTAGCGCTGGCACCAGGGCAGAGTACCGCTGATACCTGCCCACAAAGCAACCTCCACTCCAAGCCAGGGAGCAACACAGAGACCGAGAGTACGAGCTTCCAACACAACCTTGGTGGACTCACTGGACAGAGACAGGCTACCAAATTCAACAGGTCCAGTATTGGGTTGTGGGTGGGCTGCCAGACTAACTCAGGTACCGACCGGCGTGAGGTCAGGTATCTGGTTAGTCTTCCCTGGGGGGGGGAGATGTGTGGCGAAACCGACCTCGCCACTGGGTTTTGGAGAGGACTGGCTGCTGGCCTCTTGCCCCTGGATTATGGGCCATATACTAACTTTTGAACCACTGGTCTGATTCATGCCATTTTTTAATATGTTGTTCCCCTGAATGGATTGATTGCGAATATGTAATTTTTATGTGAACGTGATGTATGGTTTTAGAGTTATGAAAGTTGGGTAGAAAGTATGTTTAACTGTATGTATAATTGAGTCTCCTCTCAGGATAAGGGGAGGGAATATGCTGGGTGTGTTTCTATTGTGCCATTGTCCCATTGTGTGTTTAAAGGGTGATGTCTGTTCTGTTGTCTGCAAATGTGTATTGGCGATCTCCCTTTGTCCTCAGAGATAATTGGATTGCTCTTCAGGTTGTCTGGACAGAGAGGAGGAAACCATGATGCATTGTGGGGATATGTTGTCCTATGTCCCAGTCTTCATTCTGGTCCTCTGGGGGCGTGAACGATTGGTTGCTGTAGTTACATTGTATGTGTTGTTAATTACTGATTGGTTGTATTTCAAACCCCTGTGGGCAGTACTATGTTTGTTTTTTGTGAATAAAAGAGGCTGTACTTCAAGTACAGTCAGACCACTGCTTGACCCTCAAAACGGAGCCTTGTCTCGTTATTGGGGGGATTCACTGTACGCTGTTAGAGGACCGATTGCCAGGATTGTATGCTTTTCCTGTTCGTCTGCTAGCAGCTATTCGTGAGGTTCCAGTTTGGAGTGCTACTTTGTATCCAGTTCGGGAGTTGGTGTTCTGCAGTAGCTGTGCCTGTCTCTCAGAAAGGGGCACATCGCCTAAACGGATTTTAACCCCTTGTCTGCGGAAACGGTCCGTTACAGCTACCATCAGTCCTGTGTCATGCCAACAGTAAAGCATCCTGAGACCATTCATGTGTGGGGTTGCTTCTCATCCAAGGGAGTGGGCTCACTCACAATTTTGCCCAAAAACACAGCCATGAATAAAGAATGGCACCAAAACACCCTCCAACAGCAACTTCTTCCAACAATCCAACAACAGTTTGGTGAAGAACAATGCATTTTCCAGCACGATGGAGCACCGTGCCATAAGGCAAAAGTGATAACTAAGTGGCTCGGGGACCAAAACGTTGACATTTTGGGTCCATGGCCTGGAAACTCCCCAGATCTTAATCCCATTGAGAACTTGTGGTCAATCCTCAAGAGGCGGGTGGACAAACAAAAACCCACTAATTCTGACAAACTCCAAGAAGTGATTATGAAAGAATGGGTTGTATCAGTCAGGGATTGGCCCAGAAGTTGATTGAGAGCATGCCCAGTCGAATTGCAGAGGTCCTGAAAAAGAAGGGCCAACACTGCAAATACTGACTCTTTGCATAAATGTCATGTAATTGTCGATAAAAGCCTTTGAAAGTATGAAGTGCGTGTAATTATATTTCACTACATCACAGAAACAACTGAA
This sequence comes from Bufo bufo, assembly GCF_905171765.1. Taxonomy (NCBI): domain Eukaryota; kingdom Metazoa; phylum Chordata; class Amphibia; order Anura; family Bufonidae; genus Bufo; species Bufo bufo. The sequence continues at coordinate 433,148,611 of NC_053394.1, read as the reverse complement.
ACAAAGATCTAAAAGCAGTTTAGCAGCAAACTTTGTGAAAACTAATATTTTTGTCATTCTCAAAACTTTTGGCCACGACTGTAGCTTTAAAGATGACCTTTCACCTGGAAAAACATTGTGAACTAAGTATGCTGCCATGGAGAGCGGCGCCCGGGGATCTCACTGCACTTACTATTATCCCCGGGCGCCGCTCCGTTCTCCTTCTATGCCCTCCGGTATCTCCGCTCACTAAGTTATAGTAGGCGGAGATTCCAGTCCCTAAGTTATGGTAGGCGGAGTCTGCCCTTGTTCTGCTCTAGCGCTGGCCAATCGCAGTGCACAGCTCACAGCCTGGGAGGTTTTTTTCTCTCAGGCTATGAGCTGTGCGCTGCGATTGGCCAGCGCTACAGCCTAGGAGAAGGAGACGCCCACAGGACAAGGGCAGACACCGCCTACTATAACTTAGTGAGAGAAGATACCGGAGGGCATAACGGGAGTACGGAGCGGCTTCCAGGGGTGATAGTAAGTGCAGTGAGATCCCCGGGCGCCGCTCTCCATGGCAGCATACTTAGTTCACAATATTTTTCAAGGTGAAAGGTCCTCTTTAAGTGCTGCACACTAGCACAAGCAGTCTACAATGTCTGCCACTACCAGCCTACCCGAGGCAGCCTGAATAACAAGGTCTTCTCCAGCTAGATCTTGAAGTACCCTCAACAAGTCTAATCAACCTCCACCAGGCACATTTCCATGTCAAAGTTGTATAGTAGAGGAGCTTGCCAAATCATCCTGATCCTCATCATGAACACTCTTCAAACATCAGTTTATGAACCCTGTGCCTCCAGAGACCTCTGATACATGGTTATGCAGTGGCCATATTTGGGGTGGCCCCAACGTTACCCTGGTTCCCCCGGACACCGTTGAGGTGTCACCACGTGTTGCTGCTTACCAGAAGGGATGGTAAGGGGTGGTGCACCCCAATGGGAAATAAGTCCAGAGAATCAGGGTCTGCAGTAACCAGGGGGCTTCTTTACTGGAGGGATTCAGGTACAAAACCATACAGGCGAGGCATAGGGCTGGCTTCTCCAGTCTCCTCCCTGGCAGAAGAAGGGTTTGATGCTGAGGAAAGGCCTCTAGTTACGCCACTGCATATAGTACATCATGACATTGTCATAAAAATACTATTTCTCTACAAATGCAGTTCTAGACCATAAATGACATAATGGAAATGTGGGTGGAACACTTAAGGAGTTGTCCCATCACAGACAATGAGGGCAAATTGCTGGGATATGCCCCCATTTTCTGATAGGTGCGGGTCCCAGAGATAGGACCCGCACCTACACCGAGAACAGAGTGGAGAAAGGTGGTGGAGGGCACACTGCGTATGTGCAGCCGCCCTCCATTCATTTCTATGGGGCCGGCAAAAATAGCCGAGCGCTGGATCGGCTATTTCTGTTGGCCCCGCAGAAATGAATAGGAGCTGTGGCCACACAAGCATGGTGCACTCTCATTCACTTGTATGGGGAGAGCGTTTGGCGGTGGCCGGAATCCGGGAAACCCTGAGTCCTCCAGCCACCACTCTCCCCGCTCTGTTCACAGTGTAGGTGCGGGTCCCAGAGGTGGGGCCCGCACCTATCAGGCAATGGGGACATATCCTAGCAATATGCCCCCATTGGCTATGATAGGAATTGTGATGCAAGGCACCAATGAAACAGACCAGTGAGGGTGAAGTAAAAGGGGTTTATTAACAAAATAAACAAAGTCCAGGTAAACTTCACCGGGCATACATCAGGCAAACAAAAAACGAAGGAAAGCCAGGAGTAGTCCCGATCCGTGCATAAGTCTCTGTGCAACTTGCCAGGTAAACGGATGCATCACGGAAAGTCCCGTCAGTCAGTAGCTAGCAGTACTGACCTGCACCTGGTTAAGGAAGGATACCAGTGGGCACTGACCGACCTGGGAGGCCACCTTTTATGTGCCTGCTAACAAATCCCAGGGCGCCAAGTGTCCACTCCCCATAGGTCATGATCCTGCCCTACACCTGTGTACAAGGCTTTGGCCGGTCATTAGTCAATTAGACCAATGCCGGCCCCATTATCTGCTTTGAACTTGCGTTCAAAGCAGTGTTATTCCCTTCGCTGGTCGGCAAAGCGCATAAGAAGCGCGTACACGCGACCGCGTATCCCCTTGCAAACCCGTTTTCAAACGTAAATTCGGATGCACAACAGGCTCTGCGAGAGTGCACAAGCACATCAACATGGACACCGGAATGGAATCCGCAACAGGCACCGGAGACAAGCTCGGCCGCAGCGTACTGCCACTAGCCCGACCAAGCTGTCCCCGAAAGCCATGCGGTCCTCCCCTTCCGGCACACATGCGAACGCATCCCCGCGTCGGTTCGCAAAGGGGTCGGAGCTGGTGTATCAATGGAGACATGCGTAACCTGTGCAATGAGCAGGACCGTGGTACGATAGCCAATTATGCAGTGGGTCAGGATATGTGTAAAAAGTTTGTGGTTTGTTCGTGACGCCAATTGCAGCTTGCGCAGGGTACTGTTGCAGGGCCCTTTAAGATGTTGTAACTCACGTACCAGGTGAGGAATGCCAGAGTGGGGGTAATGTCTCTGTGTAGTGTCAACGGTGTCTCCTACCTGGGTACGGCTGGACTCCTGGTTCCTGGCTCACTTGCAATAAATGAGTGTTGCTAGTAGGAGTAATTGAGGAACTTTGGTAGCAGTAAATGAGATCCAGACTGGTAATACAATCCAACTTGTCTTTACTGAATGGCAGCATAAATCCATACGAGTTACAGCATTAGTCTTTAGGTCCCAGCAGGTACAGTTGCAAGAAAAAGTATGTGAACCGTTGGAATGATATGGATTTCTGCACAAATTGGTCACAAAATGTGATCTGATCTTCATCTAAGTCACAACAATAGACAATCACAGTCTGCTTAAACTAATAACACACAAAGAATTACATGTTACCATGTTTTTATTGAACACACCATGTAAACATTCACAGTGCAGGTGGAAAAAGTATGTGAACCCCTAGACTAATGACATCTCCAAGAGCTAATTGGAGTGAGGTGTCAGCCAACTGGAGTCCAATCAATGAGATGAGATTGGAGGTGTTGGTTACAGCTGTCCTGCCCTATAAAAAAGCACACCAGTTCTGGGTTTGCTTTTCACAAGAAGCATTGCCTGATGTGAATGATGCCTCGCACAAAAGAGCTCTCAGAAGACCTACAATTAAGAATTGTTGACTTGCATAAAGCTGGAAAGTGTTATAAAAGTATCTCCAAAAGCCTTGCTGTTCAACAGTCCACGGTAAGACAAATTGTCTATAAATGGAGAAAGTTCAGCACTGCTGCTACTCTCCCTAGGAGTGGCCGTCCTGTAAAGATGACTGCAAGAGCACAGCGCAGACTGCTCAATGAGGTGAAGAAGAATCCTAGAGTGTCAGCTAAAGACTTACAAAAGTCTCTGGCATATGCTAACATCCCTGTTAGCGAATCTACAATACGTAAAACACTAAACAAGAATGGATTTCATGGGAGGACACCACAGAGGAAGCCACTGCTGTCCAAAAAAAACATTGCTGCACGTTTACAGTTTGCATAAGAGCATCTGAATGTTCCACAGCAGTACTGGCAAAATATTCTGTGGACAGATGAAACCAAAGCTGAGTTGTTTGGAAGAAACACACAACACTATGTGCGGAGAAAAAGAGGCACAGAACACCAACATCAAAACCTCATCCCAACTGTGAAGTATGGTGGTGGGGGCATCATGGTTTGGGGCTGCTTTGCTGCGTCAGGGTCTGGACGGATTGCTATCATCGAAAGAAAAATGGATTCCCAAGTTTATCAAGACATTTTGCAGGAGAACTTAAGGCCATCTGTCAACCAGCTGAAGCTCAACAGAAGATGGGTGCTGCAACAGGACAACGACCCAAAGCATAGAAGTAAATCAACAACAGAATGGCTTAAACAGAAGAAAATACGCCTTCTGGAGAGGCCCAGTCAGAGTCCTGACCTCAACCCGATTGAGATGCTGTGGCATGACCTCAAGAAAGCGATTCACACCAGACATCCCAAGAATATTGCTGAACTGAAACAGTTCTGTAAAGAGGAATGGTGAAGAATTACTCCTGACCGTTGTGCACGTCTGATCTGCAACTACAGGAAACGTTTGGTGGAAGTTATTGCTGCCAAAGGAGGTTCAACCAGTTATTAAATCCAAGGGTTCACATACTTTTTCCACCTGCACTGTGAATGTTTACATGGTGTGTTCAATAGGACATTAAACTCTTTGGCCCAGATTCAAGAAGCACTTGCGCGGGAACAAGTGTGATTTGCGCCGCGCAAGTACTGATTTGCTCCTATGCAAATTTGCGGCTGATTCTGTAAACCAGTTAAGCCTGAAATGCTGCCATTTTCCCGCGCACGCAGCCTAGCTGTTCCTGCGCAATTTGCGTGCAATTTTGCGCGGGGTGTAAGTTGCGCCTTCATGGAATTCCCTCAGCGAATATGCAAATTAGGTACTGCCGATGATTCAGAAACATGCGCGTGTGATGCGCATCTTGCGCTGGAAGCGTGCAAGCTTTTTTCCCTGGGCAAACTTGCTCCTGTTAAAAGCAGGGGCAAGTTAGCAAAAGATGGCCAAATGTCATCTGAAGGAGCGCGCAACTTCAGCAGCACCTAGACAGACGATCTGAACAAGCAGATTTGAAATACATCTAAAGAACATCTAAATAGTTATTCTAGATGGCAGTTTGTTCTTATACCTTTTTATCCTATGAGAATAAAACACAAAAACAAGTGTTCCTTGTGCTCTTCAAATGAAAAATGACATTTTCAGATGTTTCTAGAATTTACTTATCTCATTCAAGTACTACACTAAAACAGCTGCACCAATAAAATAAAGGCTATGTATGTTTATTTCTGTTCTTTTATAATTTAAATTCTTTATACAGTAATATAAAATATTTTGGTCCCTTTGGGAGGTGCCATGTCTTGCAAAAGGGCTGAATTTCCTTGCTCAGGGGGGGTAGGAAAAAGCAGGATGAAATTCAGCAAAGAACCTGCGCAAGTCTGCTCCTATTTATTTGCTCAGTGCAAGCAGCTGAGCAGGATTTGCCCTGAAATTATGCTAGCAAACCTCTGCTGAGCCGAAAATTCCTCATTTACATAGGGGCACACCCACTTTGACTTGCACGGCCTTGCGCCCTCAGCTTTGCCTTAAACAGGAGCAAATTAAATGAACAAACGATTCCTGAATCAGGTGGCAATTTGGCAAAATTGCTCCAGCGCAGAGAAATTCAGCTGAGCGGCTCAGGTGTAAGTAATGGGCAAATCTACCTGAATCTGGGCCTTTGTGTGTTATTAGTTTAAGCAGACTGTGATTGTCTATTGTTGTGACTTAGATGAAGATCAGATCACATTTTATGACCAATTTGTGCAGAAATCCATATCATTCCAAAGGGTTCACATACTTTTTCTTGCAACTGTATTTGGCAATGTATGGCAGGGATCAATATCTCTTCTGCGTCTATACTATGTGCCTGGAGAATCTGGCAGGAATCTGTCTTCTGCTCTGTCTATCTTCTGCTTGGTATGGGACTGACTAGCTGAGGAGGAATTTGGCTTCTCCTGGTCTCTGGATAGTTACTCACAGTTCTGCTCACAGGGAATGGTTCGTCCTGGAGATCTGGAGGTGCTGCTTGCTTGTCAACCAGCTGAGTCTGAAGGCTCAGACTGAGGATGAAGATCTTTGGCCTCAGCCGAGGCACGATCCTGGGTTGGGATCCCTATTTCTGGGAGCTCCTACCAGCACAGCCTTCCCCTAGCAGGGGTAGCTGGCACACTAACTTAACTTCCTTTCCTCCCCATGAGGCAGGATGTGGGAACATTCCACACCTCCTCAAAGAGGGGGGAGCTAAACTGAAATGTACTATTCCAGTCTAGAAATGCTAAACTGTCACTAAGGCCTGCTGAACACATTGCTGCCACCTGCTGGTGTACATGAAAATTACAGCAAATATGGATAACAAGCTTATAAAATGCACATTATGAGGATGTGATGTAAAATTACACAAGATGATAATGCAGATACACTTAACAGGTTGTAGCAGGGTAACAGAGTGTAGTAACATAACTCTGGGATGTTACACCTGTCCCACAGCTCCAGGAGGACCCTTTTTGGTCACACCGGAGTGCGAGACAGGTGAGGATCTTACAGGAATACCCCTTTAATGCTGGTATCTTGCTAGTTTGATACCTTTGGTGACTCTTTTGGATGTCCTAAGCTGTGCATCAATCACAGGATCAGAAAAAGCATTATTGGTGACCTCGGAGATGGAACCACAATGTTCAGGAACACTAGACACAGGTAACGACACTTTTAGCAGCACCGACCATTTTAGAAGCGAAAACCAGTTAAAGGGGGTTTCACTGACCATAACTGGTTTTAACTTAATTTCCGGTAATACATTTTCAGTTGGTACATTTTCCTGAGATATAGAGGTTTCTTCCCCAAGTTCCTTGGCTAAACACAGCTTCAATTGATTACGTGTACAATTTTTAGATTCTCATCACCCTCTTTATTTATTTGATAGGTTTCAGCAGTTGGTTTTGCTTTGATCTCGTAGGGCACAGTTCCCATTTATTTTCCAGTTTGTTTGACCTGTGTTGTTTTTGTAAGCATACGTGATCTCCTACATATAGTGGTTTAGCCTCAGCTTTGGCATTATAGTCATCCATTTGTTCTTGTTGTGTCTACTGGGTTGTTTCATTGGTTATTTGTTGGATCAGTTTGTTGATCTTTTCCCCAGTCAGTTTGTGGTAACGAGTTGTTGGCACATTAAGCACTATGTCGGCTGGCAGCCAACTTTTGTGTCCAGACATGAATGTATAGGGGGCTTGTTTGGTTGAACAGTGCGGTGTATGCTTATATAGAAAAGTCAATCTAGATAACCATGTCGGCCATTTTGCTTTCTCACACCCTGGCAATTTGCGCAATATGTTCATTATGTTTCGATTCAATTTTTCACAAAAACCGGTGATGGGCAGTCGTAATTATTTTTTTATATGCACATTTCTCGGAATTATTATGACTCAAATGCTGAGCCCTGGTCAATCACAATCTTTTCTGGTGGTCTGTGGACCTCAATAAACCTCTTCTCAAACACATCCACAGTGGTTTGTGCTGAAACGTCTTCTACTGGTATCACCAGGGCATACTGGCTATAATGGTCAATGATGGTTAGAGCATGCATATGCCCATCTCAGCTGGGTCTTAATTTAATATGGACCAATACAACAAGCTCAAATGGCCTATGATCTCCATTGGGTGCAGTGGTGCTTTTTGTCTGGGCTGGTCCATTGATGGTACAGATAGGACACTCGCAACACCATTTTTCTATCTCGTCTCGCATTCCAACCCAAAATAAATCTCTGTCTGATTAGTGACTCTGTTCTTTTGCACCCAAAATGTCCTGATTGATTGTGGTCTGCATCTAGGATCAGATGGGCATCCTGTACTACAGTCTGTTTAATATGGCCATGTGTCAGAGGATCAATAGTTGTCACGAGGGTGTCAAGAGCCACGTCTGACTCCGTTATACCCGGGGTCAGGAAGTCGCAGCGGTTGGCTGCGCGCTCTATGTATAAAGATAGTGCTGTTTCTTAATGGTAGCTTTCTGGGTTTGCCTTGCAACCCTTTTTGGCTCACTCAGGGATCCGTAGCTCCTTTTCCTCAGCGGTTTCTTGTCCAGCACTCCCAACCTCCTTATATTCCCCTCTCCCACTTCTCTGGTTGCCAGATATAGAGCTTCCTGCCTGGACTTCTATACTGACCCACTGGAGCTGAGTCGCTGTGATCCCTGGTTGTTGTTCCAGAGCGTTACCCTCCGGATCCCTGTTGGACCTTGGTGGTCTGCTGTCGTCGTCCACCTGGGATTATATGTTTGTCTGTATTGTCTGTCCTCTCCCTGGTGTTTCCCTCTTAGTGTCAGTGGTGCGGACTAGTGATCCCACCGCCCCGTTCACTACATAGGGCTCATTCTAGGGAAAGCCAGGGTTTAGGCACGTGATCGCCGCACGGGTGAGGAACCCGTCTAGGGACGTCAGGGCAGTCAGGTGCCAGCCTCAAGGTGAGTCAGGGGTCACCACCTTTCCCTCTCCCTTGGACAGGGCCTTCCCATTTCCCTCCCTTTGCGTGTCGCCGGTCATGACATTATATCTGGCCACCATTTTGTGTAGGTAGAAAAAAAAAATATATATATATATATACTTTTTTCTTTTTCTGCCTACTTAGAATCCAGTATGGATCCAATTGCTGCTTTGACAAAGCAACTTCAAGGCCTGTCTTTGGAGGTGGCAGGATTGAAGGCGTCGGTCCTCCAGCAACAGCAGCAATTACAACAGACCGCACCCCCAGCGGTTGCTATGGGTAACCAGGTTGTTGCGGAACCCAAGGTTGTTCTTCCTGACAGATTTTCTGGGGGAAGGGACAAATTTGTGACGTTCCGTGAGGCCTGGAAGTTATATTTTAAGCTGCGCCCTTACTCCTCTGGTAATGAAGAACAGCGGGTGGGGGTTGTTATTTCCCTGCTGCAGGGGGATCCGCAGTCCTGGGCGTTCTCTTTACCTACTGATTCCCAGCCTCTCCGGTCAGTGGATGAATTTTTTGGGGCCTTGGGTCTCATATATGACGACCCTGACCGAGTCACTCTGGCTGAATCAAAATTACGGAGACTCCTACAGGGAGAGCGGCCGGCAGAGGAGTATTGCTCAGAGTTCCGTTGGTGGGCTACGGATACCCAGTGGAACGACCCGGCTCTCAGGAGTCAGTTCTGCTCTGGGTCATCCGAAAGGGTTAAGAATGCGCTTGCGCTGTATGAGACCCCCTTTTCCCTTGATGCGGTTATGTCCCTTTCTATCAGAATAGATAGATGTCTGAGGGACAGATTGAAAAATCCTGAGAAATTGGTAACCCCTCCCAAGCAGCAGTTAGTCTGTACGGACTTAGACGAGCCTATGCAGCTAGGAGGAACTACTCGTCAGGTCCGTCCTCCTGAGGCTCGCCGTAGGCGTGGGGTTTGTTTTTTCTGTGGGGGGAGGGGTCATTTCATTAATGTCTGTCCTTCCTTTCTCAAAAACAAGAGACCGTCGGAAAACTACTAACCCCAGGCTGTGTGGAGGATGTCAGCCGGGGGGTATACGTTTCCTCCATACGAACATCTCAATTTGTGTTGCCAGCAGTTGTTGTTTTTGGTGTTAAGACGGAGACTATTTCTTTCTTTCTTTCTAGACAGTGGAGCAGGGGTAAATTTGATAGATGCCCATTTTGCCCGTCTCTCTGTACGCTACAGAGACCTATTCCCATATTCGCTATTGATTCTGCTCCTCTGTCTCAGAAAAACCTCACTCACATTGTCCATAACTTACACCTTCGGGTAGGGGACCACCATAACGAGATGCTTTCATGTTATGTTCTGGAGGGGCTTCCCACTCCGGTAGTGCTGGGTCTTCCCTGGTTGGTAGCACACAATCCAGTGGTGGATTGGCAGGCCAGGGAGATATTGGAGTGGAGTGAGCATTGCAGAGAAAATGGCTTAAATAGCAATTGCTTAGTCGCCTCCATAGCTACCCTATCTACATTTATTTCGGACTTTGAGGATGTTTTTTCTGAAAAGGGTTGCCAGAAGTTACCACCTCATCGTCCTTATGATTGCCTGGTTAATCTGATTCCCAGGTGCAAAATTACCCAAGACGAGGTTATATAATCTTTCGGGTCCAGAGAGACAAGCCATGAAAGATTATATCTCCGAGAGCCTGGCTAAGGGACACATCAGACCCTCTTCTTCACCCGTGGCTGCAGGGTTCTTCTTTGTTAAAAAGAAAGATGGGGGCCTGCGTCCTTGCCTAGATTTCCGTGAACTAAACCGGATAACCATCCGAGACCCATACCCTCTTCCTCTCATTCCTGACCTGTTTAATCAGATTGCGGGTGCTAGGTGGTTCTCCAAACTTGATCTTAGGGGGGCCTACAATCTGATTCATATCAAGGAAGGGGATGAGTGGAAGACAGCTTTTAACACCCCTGAGGGGCATTATGAAAATCTAGTCATGCCTTTCGGTCTGACCAATGCTCCTGCTGTCTTCCAACATTTCGTTAATGACATTTTTAGTCAACTTATCGGCAGGTTTGTGGTGATATACCTAGATGATATTTTAATTTATTCGTCTGATCTGAAAACACATGAGGTGCATGTCAGACAGGTACTGCAGGTCCTACAGACGAATAAATTATATGCGAAAATTGAAAAGTGTGTCTTCGCCGTTCAGGAAATACAGTTCCTAGGTTATTTATTATCTGCTTCAGGTTTCCATATGGATCCTAGGAAGGTCCAGGCAATTTTAGATTGGGATCTTCCTGAGAACCTCAAAGCACTGCAACGGTTCTTGGGCTTCGCAAATTTCTACAGAAAGTTCATTAAAAATTATTCGGTGATTGTCAAACCCCTTACTGACATGACTAGGAAGGGGACTGATTTTTCTAAATGGTCTGACGCCGCTAAAATTGCTTTTTCCTCTCTAAAAGAGAGGTTTACCTCGGCACCTGTACGAATCCAACCTGATGTCTCCCAGCCTTTTATTGTTGAAGTAGATGCGTCAGAGGTCGGAGTGGGGGCTGTACTGTCTCAGGGTCCGTCTCCTGGTAAATGGCGTCCTTGTGCTTTCTTTTCTAAAAAACTATCTGCAGCGGAGAAGAACTATGATATTGGCAATAGGGAACTATTAGCTATTAAACTAGCGTTTGAAGAGTGGCGTCACTTTTTAGAGGGGGCAGTCCACCCCGTCACGGTGATTACAGACCACAAAAACCTTCTGTACCTCGAATCAGCTAAGCGTCTCACCCCTAGACAAGCTAGGTGGTCGCTATTTTTTACCAGGTTTAACTTTTTTATTACCTATCGTCCTGGGGCAAAAAATACCAAGGCAGATGCATTATCTCGTTGTTTCCCTGGAGGGGGTAATGTGAGTGATCCGGTATCCATTCTACAAAGAGGAGTGGTTGTCTCTGCGGTACACTCTGTTCTGGAGGGGAAGGTGTTAGAGGCCCAGGGGGACGCCCCGGTCTCTTGCCCCTCAGAGAAATTGTTTGTACCGTTAAACCTGCTTCTCGAATTATTAAAGGAACATCATAATTCGGCATTTGCTGGGCACCCGGGTATAAACCAACCTTGGAACTATTGTCTCGTCGTTTTTGGTGGCCAAGGTTGCGTCAGGATGTAATGGATTTTGTGTCTACTTGTTCTACTTGTGCGCGCGCGAAAGTCTCTCATACACGTCCTGCAGGGTCTTTATTGCCACTTGTCCTTCCCAATAGGCCATGGACACATCTGTCAATGGATTTTATTACTGACTTACCTTTGTCTGCGGGTAAAACAGTTATCTTGGTAGTAGTAGACAGGTTTAGCAAGATGGTACACTTCATTGCGTTACCCGCACTACCTAATGCTAAGACTCTTGCTCAGGTATTCATCAGTGAAATCGTGAAGCTTCACGGGGTCCCCTCCGATGTTGTTTCGGATCGGGGTACCCAGTTTATTTCTAAGTTTTGGAAAGCTTTTTGTTCCCGTTTGGGGGTACATTTGTCCTTTTCCTCAGCTTTCCATCCTCAGTCGAATGGACAGACTGCGCGTACAACCAAAACCTTGAGACATATCTGAGGTGTTTTGTGTCTGAAAACCAAGAGTTGTGGTCATCATATTTACCGTTAGCCGAGTTTGCTATAAATAATCGCCGTCAGGAATCCACTGGCAAGTCGCCATTTCTTGGTGCATATAGTTTTCATCCCCAATTCTGTACTTTCAAAGAGGGGGGGGTCTTCTGGGGTTCCCGAAGAGGAACGGTTTTCGTCATCTCTTTCATCTGTATGTCAGAAAGTGCAAGCTAATTTGAAAAATATGGGAGGTAAATATAAATGCATGGCTGATAAGAGACGGTCGCCAGGTCCGGACCTAGGTGTGAATGACTATGTGTGGTTGTCTACTAGGAATATTAAATTAAAGGTTCCCTCTTGGAAACTGGGTCCTAGGTTCATTGGTCCTTACAAAATAGTAGCCATCATTAACCCCGTGGCTTTTCGCCTGGAGCTACCTCAGACTTTTAAAATTCATAACGTCTTCCATAAGTCGTTACTCAAAAAGTATGTTCCACCTCTAGAACCATCACCGCTGCCACCCCCTCCTGTTATTGTGGATGGTAATCTAGAGTTTCAAATATCCAAAATTGTTGATTCTCAGAGTCCGCCGCTCTCTTTAGTATCTGGTGCATTGGAGGGGTTACGGTCCCGAGGAAAGAATGTGGGTTCCAGCGTTTGAGGTAAACGCCGACAGGTTAGTTCAGGCTTTTCATGCCTCTCATCCTGAGAGACCTGGTCCTGAGTGTCCGGAGGCCCCTCGTGGAAAGGGGGGTACTGTCACGAGGGTATCGAGAACCACCCCTGACTCCGTTATACCCGGGGTCAGGAAGTCGCAGTGGGTGGCTGCGCGCTCTATGTATAAAGATAGTGCTGTTTCTTAATGGTAGCTTTCTGGGTTTGCCTTGTAACCCTTTTTGGCTCACTCAGGGATCCGTAGCTTCTTCTCCTCAGCTGTTTCTTGTCCAGCACTCCCAACCTCCTTATATTCCCCTCTCCCACTTCTCTGGTTGCCAGATATAGAGCTTCCTGCCTGGACTTCTATACTGACCCACTGGAGCTGAGTAGCTGTGATCCCTGGTCGTTGTTCCAGAGCGTTACCCTCCGGATCCCTGTTGGGCCTTTGTTGTCTGCTGTTGTCGCCCACCTGGGATTATATGTATTGTCTGTCCTCTCCTTGGTGTTTTCCTTTAGTGTCAGTGGTGCGGACTAGTGGTCCCACCGCCCTGTTTACTACGTAGGGCTCATCTTAGGGAAAGCCAGGGTTTAGGCACGTGATCGGCGTATGGGTGAGGAACCCGTCTAGGGACGTCAGAGCAGTCAGGTGCCAGCCTCAAGGTGAGTCAGGGGTCACCACCTTTCCCTCTCCTTTGGACAGGGCCTTCCCATTTCCCTCCCTTTGCGTGTCGCCGGTCATGACATTAGTGCAACGTTTGAGCTGACCCTTCTCATAAAAGAGGTGTTTCCTCTGTCTCAGCAGTTTGAGGACCTCGGGGTCAGCGGTTTCTGTCTGATGTTTGAGGACCTCAGGGTCGACGGTTTCTCTCTGATATGGTGTAAGGCTCTTACCAGATTGTAGCACAGTCCATAGTTCCTGTAGCACTCTGCTATTACGTTGTAATTGAGTCCAATCCATTCTGACTGCTTGTGGATGGATTGGATTTTGTTGACTAGCATGTCGGGCAGTGATGGTGTACTGCTTGAGCCCCAAGGTGAAAAAGGCTGGCATTTCAGCGTCCCCCCAGTAGTCATCAGGCAGGTTGGCTGGTATACCTATAGGAAATCTCGACAGTGCATCTGCATTCATATTTCATTTGCCAGAACGGTATTTGATGGTAAATTTGTAATTGGCTAATCTAGAGACCCAGCGCTGTTCTATGGCACCTATATGTGCAGCAGAACCATCGGGTTGTTGTCTGTATAGGTCACAAATTCAGTAGCAGTCAAGTATTCCCTAAATTTCTCTGTAACCGCCCAGACCAAGGCGAGCAACTCCAGCCAAAAAGAGCTATAATTCCAGTCATTCCTCTCAGTAGGCCTCAGTGAGCGACTAGCGGATGCAATGACTCTTTCGTGACGGTCCTGCACTTGAGCCAACACTGCACCCAAGCCCTTCTTACATCCATCGGTATACAGTATGAAGGGTTTAGTATAGTCTGGGTAAACAAGAACAGGGGCTTCACTAAGTTTACATTTCAGATCATTAAAAGCTTTTTCCTGAGTATCAGTCCGTACAACAGCGTCTTATCTGGACCTTTTCTATTAGGCTGGCCTTTTAACAAATCCTGCAAAGGGGCTGCAATCTTAGTAAAGTCCCGAATAAATCTTCACCCCGTGGGTATTAGTGGGTGCATAACAATTTTTAACTGGACGGTCAAACTGGACAATATCATCATTCCCAACATGCATTAATTTACCAACAGTCTGGTATTTGTTCAACTGAATAGGGCGGTCACTGATGTTTAGAATGCGGATTGGCACCCGGCCACGCTTCCCAGTAACTAGACTGCGGGCAGCGAGCAAGTATTCCTTGCTGCCATCCAGTATAGGTTCCACAAGGGCCTGGTAAGCTTGCCCATCTGGTCCTATATGTGGTAATGTCTCTGAGTGAGGTTGCAACCATATGCGTTTAGCATCAGTAACCCTTACATTTCCAATCTCACCCTTGTGATCACTGAAATTTTTATGCCCTTGGAGTGCCCACATGCTGTGCCCACATGCTGTAACACAAGGGGCTGCAACTAACTCTTCTGGAGAATACACATCAGGTCCTCCATACAATTCTGCAGAATATTCATCCCCAATACCACTGGGGGAAAACCCTCATCATACACAACTATTAACCCTTGCTGCTGTAATTCAGTATTACCGATTTACACAGTGGGCTCCCAGTATCCCTGGGACGCTATGGGCTGGCCATTGCTGCCGATTACAATCATCTTACTCTGAGTAGGATGGATAGGCTGGTCTCGCTCCCAATGCCGCTGATAGAATGGAAGTTGCATAGTAGTCACTTGTGACCCAGTGTCCACTAAAGCAAGGCAGGACACACCATTAATTCTGACAGTAATTGTAGGACATATACCAATATATGCAGAACGTTTTTTACCCAAATAGTCTCCCCCTGAGGGCTAGTCCACTGCCCCAGGAGAAGCTAGTTTTACCTGCTTGCGTTCATGCTCCACACGACCAACTTTATGATGCTTATGACATATAAGTCAACCATTGGCATCAAACCGTTCAGTGGGTAATCAACTATAATTCCTAAAGTTACCATTAGAACCATATCTCGGTCTACCTCAAGGGTACCAAGTACCTCTATCAGACTGGCGGCTGTTTCATGCCCTGGACCTCTTTTTGTAATACCTCAACATTTTATCAAGCTTTAATACCAACTCAAGTTAACGTTGTATTTTCATCACATCTCTTAACATTAGACTCTACTGGAGCGCTCTTTTGTTCAGACATAATGGCACAATTATAACCTGGGTCTGGATCAGTACCAGTACCTTTACTGCAAACTCCTTAAAGTCAAGAAATGGCAGATCAGGGCGTTCTAATGTAAGAACTCTCAGCTGGGTCTTTACAGCATCTAGTCTGGCACCCTCTACAAACCGGTCTGGGTTAAGTACCTCATGTGGACCTGTGTGCTGGATGTCACGCAGAGCTTCCTGGAGACTTAGAGCAAAATCTCTCAGGTTTTCACTCATATTTTATTTATTGCTAAAGAAATGCATTTTTAACCGTGAA
Organism: Bufo bufo; assembly: GCF_905171765.1. Classification (NCBI taxonomy): domain Eukaryota; kingdom Metazoa; phylum Chordata; class Amphibia; order Anura; family Bufonidae; genus Bufo; species Bufo bufo. Next base: position 433,133,175 of record NC_053394.1, on the reverse strand, counting down.
AATGTGTGCCTGTCAAACATACTGGCAAGTCTGTTTAAAATTTGGTTAACAGTTTGCTTCTCAGTACTAGGCCATGAGGCCTGTAGGCTCTCCTCCATGTTTCGGTAACCATGGTGCGCCAAATAAGTATGGTACTAACAAGGGTATTGTTGGAGAAGGGTTAGAGACCCCAGGAATAGCAGGCATATCACTGTCTCCGTCTACTGACATGGCAGCAAAGTATAGTAGCACAATAAAGCAGTAACTCAGTCCCTTTACTAGCAATTCTCTAGCTAGTCACTTGCTTGTGGCAGACCCCACAAAGAGAACACTTACAAGTGCAGATGCTTAACCAGTTAACCAGTGTGCTTCTTGAAGGAACTCAAATGCAAAACAATACAGGCGAGGCGTAGGGCTGGCTTCTCTAGTCTCCTCCAGGGCAGAAGAAGGATTTGATGGCCTGAGCTAGCTGCCCCTCTCTCTCAGAAGGCTGGTACCCTGGACCCAGGGTCTGTCTCAGCGTCTTCTTCTGGTCACTCAAGTCTCCTTTTCTAAGCACTGGTCCCTAACTGCAGAACACTAGGGGCTCTGACTGCTCTCCTTGGAGAAACTCAGCACAAACAAATACAATGTTACACTTTCCGTCTCTCACAGAATTGCATTAGAGCTTTAATGATACTCGATGGCAATGACACAGCAGTTTTTCCAGACAAAAACAGGTTTTCAGACATAATAACATAGCAGTACCTGGCATTCGAAAGGTCAGTCTGTCTGGTTTTGGTGGTAAAACAAGTCTGTCTTTTTCCCTCCAAAACATGCTCTTCTTCAACTCTTATGGTAACTGCACAAAATTACCAGCTTCTCATTATTAGCTACAAAGTACTAAAAGTCTCTCAGTATTCTGTAAACCTTTCCACCGTGCTGTGCAAACACAGTGCAAATGAACAAGAGATATAACAAACATATAAAATGCAGTTACACAGTATTAAACAGTATAAGTCAGTGAAAGTTAACCCTTTAAAGTGAAATAAAGTAAGGAGTTTATATGACTTTGTATAAGAGAGGCAGGGGCAAATGTCCACAAATGTCCAGATTTTAAAGGGCTTCTGTCACCCCAGTAAACAGCTGTTTGTTTGTTTTTGTTACTTAGAATGCCTATAATGCGATTTTTGCATACATACTGTAATTAATCATTTTCGTTCAGCAGATTCTGTTAAAAACGTACTTTTAAAATATGCTAATTACCTTGCTACCAGCAAGTAGGGCGGTTACTTGCTGGTAGCAGCCGCATCCTCCTATCCTAAAGACGCCCCCTCCGCATTGTGATTGACAGGGCCAGCGGACGGGATCTTTCTCTGCTGGCCCTGTTTGCATTCAAAATCTGGCGCCTGCGCCGTACCTGTCTTCAGTCGGCGCAGGCGCACTGAGAGGAGAGCGCTCGCTCGGTCGCTCCTTCCTCAATGCGCCTGCGCCGGGTGTAGATGTGACATCATCGGCGCAGGCACATTGAGGATGGAGCGACCGAGCGAGTGTCCGCCTCTCAGTGCGCCTGCGCCGACTGAAGACAGGTACGGCGCAGGCGCGAGATCTTGATAGCAGACAGGACCAGCCAGAGGACGATCCCGTCCGCTGGCCCTGTCAATCAGCATGCGGAGGGGGCGTCTTTAGGGTAGGAGGATGCGGCTGCTACCAGCAAGTAGCCGCCCTACTTGCTGGTAGCAAGGTAATTTGCATATTTTAAAAGTACGTTTTTAACAGAATCTGCTAAACGAAAATGATTAATTACAGTATGTATGCATAAATCGCATTATAGGCATTATAAGTAATAAAAAAAAAAATATGTTTAGTGGGGTGACAGAAGCCCTTTAAAGTATGTATAAAATGTATAAAATATAAAAAAAATCTATGTATACCTTTTATTCTCAATAAAAATTATAAAAAAATTTTTAAAAAAGTCTGCTCCAGAGCATATGTAATGCTCTGGAGCAGACTTTTAAACAAAAAAAATTATAATTTTTATTGAGAATAAAAGGTATACATAGATTTTTTATATTTTATACATTTTATACATACTTTATCTAACATTCAAGTTAAAGGCATCAAATGAATAATTTTTAATAATCGAGGTTGTCTCACCCCCTTGTCACTCTCCCTATATCTGTGCTATGGGTAAGACTGCCTGGACTGTACTACTGCCCTGCACTCTTAGCATGTTATGTTCTCTTACTACACGTGATATTTTCTGTTGTTTGTTACGTTTGTTTATTTGAAGCAGTTCTTTACCATGATAGTGGTTTAGCTGTGGTATGTCCTACCACTAGAGTTAGTAAGTGAAAGGATTCTTTACTGTAAGAGTGTTTACACTGTGCCTTGTTTTTGACAAGTAACAGTGGTTATACCACAACACCCCCAAATGAATTACTCACAAGAGACTATTGGCACTTGTAATGGACAAGGCGAATGCTTTAAGATAACGTGCCCTTGTAGGGTCAGGAAGGTTAAACTTCCCATCCTCAGGAAGCAAAATTTGCCAGAACCAGTGTCTTTGTTGGGTTTCTCCTGGCCAAATATCTAGATCGGTCAGACTTTCTGGTCATGGGCCTTTTTTTCAACTAAGTGACTATATTTGAAGAGCCAAGCGCTGGATAATCGGTAACATAGACCAAGATTACACATACAGTATGTTTCCTGAGCAATGTTGAGGCATCTCAGTACTAAAGACGCCCACTCAGCCCAGAAATAGCTATGGAGCAGAAAGTGGAGGAGGAAAGAACGAGCGTCTTTACGTTCGAAATGTTCTGTCATATTAATGTTTCCAGAAATGTCTGGACAATGAGTTTAGTTCTGTTATATATTTATAACCTGCTCCCTGGGGTGGAACAAAAAGAACGTCATTCGGGAATATTAAATCACAAATCTCAACTATTTTAGTGATGTATCAATGGAAAGTCTTTATCAACAAGGCCACCAACAGAGCACAACATAATGCCTTGTCTTCCATATTAAATTCCATATGGTTAGCATGGTTTAGACAAAAATTGTTTCATATTCCCTACTAAGGAAATCCTTGGAGGACCTGGAAATGTCTGTATCTCATAAAGACACAATGTAATGCCTAATTTCTCCTCGGAGTGAAATTAAACACTTACTGGAAGTTTCCCCATCAATTAAAAGTGGTCACTAGGTGCCAAAGCAGCAGAATACTCTATTATCTACTAATCTTCATGGATTCTTCTCACAAAAAGATATATTGTTCACACTGGAACACCCCATTAGGTTAGCTCCTGACTAGTCTGTGAGAATTAAAACGACACGAGCGGTCGTTTGAGGCCGGATCATCAACGGCGGAACCAGCAGATATTGTGGTCACATCAGGGAGTGCCATGAGAGCAGAATAGTGCGAGCAGGGGCTCGTTACATTGGTGGCAGCGGTGGGATTGGCTCTCCAGTTACTGGGACACTCCAAATCACAACTAGGAATGACCAGCTACGCAGCCTGCAGGAGAGACACGCTGAAAGATTTACTTGAGAGCCGAGGAGGGATCGCTGGGACAAAGAACAAGGCCACCTTGATCAGTGAGTTAGCTGAGATGGATCAGAGGGATGGTGATGCTGGACCTCGGTCCGTGGAAGCCTTGTTTCAGCAACGAGTTAGAGAACGGTTGGCATTATATGGTGCCAACCCATCCGAGACCGCCATACAGAATGCCATCAGAGACATCCAGCTGCAGGATGAGCGGCAAGAGAAACAACTAGAGCGACAAGAGAGAGAATTGGAGCGACAACATGAGTGGAGAATGGCGGAAATACGGCGATCAGAGACAGCACCTAGAGATACAGCACCTGTCCGTAAGTTGCCCTTTCGCGCATTCAAATTATTTAAGGAAGGAGAGGAGGAAATAGAAGAGTTCCTCCAGGACTTTGAGAGACTGTGCCAGATACATAAAGTGCCGTCCCAAGATCGGGTCGCCTTACTGGCGAGTAACCTAACTGGCAAAGCTGCGGATGCGTATCGGGCCATGGAGGATGAGGACGCCATGGATTATGACCGGGTGAAAGAAGCCCTGCTAGCCCGATTTGCCATTACCCCTGAAGCCAGCCGGATTAAGTTTCGAGAATCCCAGAAACAAGGCAACCTAACCTACGTGGAGTGGGCACATCGTCTGCAGCGGAACCTCAAGGGCTGGTTCCAGGGAAGCCATGCTCATACCATAGAGGACATCACCCAGCTAGTTCTCTTAGAGCAGTTCTTTGACCACACCCCTCCGATAGTACGGGATTGGGTGCGAGATAAGCGGCCACAGACGGTACAGCAAGCAGCTACTTTGGCCGATGAATATCTGGACTCTCGGAGATCCATTGGAGGCCAGCGCTATCCACTACCGCGGCCCAGTGTACCTAGTGTACCTCGAGCCCAACTCCAGTATCTCAGTGGGCTGCCTCTAGACCCTTAGCCCAATCAAAATCTTCTACCGGGCCTAAGTGCTATACATGTAATCAAACGGGTCATCTGCAGCGTTATTGCCCTAACCGATCCCCGAGGTACAAAGAGACTGCCCAGTTATCCAGGTCGGCGAATTATTGCCTCCAGAACGAGGCCAACCCGCTAGATGTTCAGGAAGAGTTTGGTGAGCTGTTCGAGGCGGATCCCGTCCAGGCCGCAGCTGAAGATAATCGGCAGCACCATCGTCAGGCGGTATGGGTTAATGGGCAGCCGGCCCAGGGACTTCGTGATTCCGGGGCTACGATTACCCTTATTCAGCCTCACATGGTTCCTCAGTCGGCCCGAACCGGCCAGACTGTGGCAGTCAGGGTAGCAGGGGTCAAGGTGCTGCGCTTATCCACCGCCAGAGTTCACCTGAATTGGGGCTCAGGGAAGCGACAAGTGAGAGTAGGGATACTCCGTGAGTTACCCACAGAAGTACTTTTGGGGAACGACTTGGGGCATTTGACTTCTTTATTTGCACCAGAGACCGCCATGGCCGTGACCACCCGACAACAAAGCCACCTACAAGGCAACTCCACTCCTATGGGGACCCAGGTAAGACCAAATCCTCCCATGTTACCCCGACTTGAAAACCCCATGTCCTGGGATTCTCCTTCCGACGTTAGGCAAGAAACCCGGAGAGACCCTACTTTAGCGTGCTATCGGGACAGGGCGGGCAAGGATCCAGGGGGGTTAGGGGAAGACAGAATAGAGTGGGAGGGAGGGCTTCTTTATCGTTACACTGAAGGGGTGGGCAACGGGAAACGTGAGGGCCCCCACAAACAGCTAGTCGTACCCCAGAAGTACAGACAGGAGCTATTGAGACTGGCTCACAACATCCCCTTGGCCGGACATTTAGGGATAGCTAAGACCCGGAGTCGGTTGTCTCGTGCTTTCTTCTGGCCTAGGTTACATGCAGAGGTACGAGAATACTGCCGGACCTGTGAGACTTGCCAGAGAGTAGGAAAGGCGGGGGATCATCCAAAAGCCTCTCTGCACCCCATGCCGATAATTAGGGAACCCTTTAGCCGGATAGCAGTAGACATTATTGGCCCACTGGCCCACCCCAGTGCTACTGGGAAGAAGTATATTCTTACAGTGGTGGATTACGCTACCCGGAAGCTATTCCCCTATCCAATATCCAGGCTGACACGGTAGCTGATGCCTTACTGCGGGTGTTTACTAGGGTAGGATTTCCCCAGGAGATATTGTCTGATCAAGGAAATCAGTTCACCGCTGAGCTGACCCAGCAGCTCTGGCGCCTCTGTGGTATTAAAACCCTCCAGAGTGCACCCTACCACCCCCAAATGAACGGGCTGTGCGAGAGATTTAACGGGACCCTAAAACAGCTACTTCGGGCCTTCGTGGAGAGTAGGAAGGATTGGGAAAAATATCTTCCCCACCTACTGTTCGCATACAGGGAGGTACCTGAAGAGTCCACAGGGTTTTCACCATTTGAGCTGTTGTATGGGCGAAGGGTTAGGGGACCCTTAGACTTAGTGAGGGCCCAGTGGGAAGGGGGAGAGGATCCTGAAGACCTCCCCATCCTTAGTTACGTCTTGGAACTCAGGGATCGACTGCGGGAACTTACCGAGCTAGTCCATGAGAATATGCAATCAGCCCAGAGTCAGCAGAAGGTTTGGTATGATCAATCTGCTCGGAATCGCACTTTTTGTGTCGGACAGAAGGTCCTAGTACTAAAACCCTTGAAGCAAAATAAATTACAGGCCTCCTGGCAGGGCCCCTATCAGGTGGTAAAACAGCTGTGCGACACCACCTACGTGGTCGCCAGCTGTGCAGACACAAGAATTAAGAAGACATTCCACATCAATATGATGAAGGCCTATCACGAGTGGGCTGAGGCAGTAGCCGCCATATGCGCTCCTGCCACCGGGGACTCTGAATACCTGCCGATGCTGGAGCTTCCTGCAATCAGTAATCATTCTGGGGGGGTGGAAGATGTTAAGTTAGGAGATGGGTTAGGACCCCAGGAACAAGAACAGGTCAGGGAATTACTCCAGGACCGGAAAGAGATGTTCTCAACACTCCCTGTATACACTCACTTGGCAGTGCACAAGGTGGAGACCCTCGGGCAGAAGCCCCTGAGACAATCAGCCTATAGGATTCCTGGAGCTGTGCAAGAAGGGATGAGAGCAGAGATTAGGGAGATGCTTGAGTTAGGGGTGATCGAACCATCAGCAAGCCCCTGGGCTTCCCCTGTAGTATTAGTCCCAAAACGGGATGGCACGACCCGATTTTGTGTGGACTATAGGCGACTGAATGACTATACTGTGACAGATGCCTACCCCATGCCCCGAGTGGACGAATTGTTGGACAAAATAGCTCAGGGACATTATCTGACGACTATTGACCTGTGTAAGGGTTACTGGCAGATTCCCCTGGATACGGCCGCCATTCCAAAGTCGGCCTTCATCACCCCGTTTGGCCTTTACCAGTTCCGGGTAATGCCATTCGGGATGAAAAATGCTCCGGCTACCTTCCAACGAATGATAGATCAACTCCTCGGTGGTCTGCAGGATTTTGCATGCGCATATCTTGATGACATCGCAATCTATAGCCAGACATGGGAGGAGCATCTCAGACACCTGGGCATAGTGCTAGACAGAATCAGAGTTGCAGGCCTGACCCTGAAGCCAGACAAGTGTAATATCGGGATGTCTGAGGTACAATATTTGGGACATAGAGTGGGATGTGGGAGGCCGGAGCCTGCAAAAATCGAGGCCATCCTAAACTGGCCGGTTCCCAGAACCAAGGCCCAGGTACTTGCATTTTTAGGGACAGCCGGGTACTACAGAAAGTTTGTACCTCACTATAGTGACATAGCCAAACCACTGACGGACCTGACCAAAAAGAATCTCCCTAGACAGGTCCTGTGGTCCCCGGAGTGCGAAACAGCATTTCAACAGTTGAAAACCACCCTAACACAAGCTCCCATACTGACGGCACCCGATCCTAACAAACGCTTTGTCGTACATACAGACGCCTCCATGTTCGGACTGGGAGCCGTACTAAGTCAAGTTGGCGACGATGGGAAGGAGCACCCGGTGGCGTATCTCAGCCGCAAGTTGTTACCCCGTGAAGTTGGATATGCTGCCGTGGAAAAAGAATGTTTGGCTTTAGTCTGGGCTTTAAAGAAATTGCAGCCCTACGTCTATGGACGCTCTTTTACCGTCATGACGGACCACAATCCCTTGATATGGCTAAACCGGGTGGCGGGAGAGAATGGCCGATTACTAAGGTGGAGCCTGGCTTTGCAACCCTACAATTTCACCATACAATATCGGCCAGGGCCTCAAAACGGGAATGCGGATGGATTGTCACGGCAAACGGACCTGGAATCTTAAGACTACTTTTCCAACATCCTCGAGTTGACCCGGTGAGGGTCCCACTGTGGCTGTTGGACTGTTTCCCGGGAGGGGGGGGTAATGTCATGGTTTGACTCTCTCTGTGACAATGGCCACACCCATCTGCCTCCCAGCCAAGCTCTTGAACTAATCTCTGCTTACCTCATTTGCATAGCCAATCAGAGGGGGCTTTACAATTTACCAATTGAAAGAGGTGTTCCAACTGTCATTATAAATATATGTGATGCATTCGATAAAGATTCGGTCAGTTTGAACTCACATACAGCCTGACTGGTGTTAGTTCTGTGAGAATTAAAACGACACGAGCGGTCGGATCCTCAACGGCGGAACCAGCAGATATTGTGGTCACATCAGGGAGAGCCATGAGAGCAGAATAGAGCGGGGCTCGTTACAGTGAGCATCTGCCTCCCATAACACAGTTGTTTGGTGTTTCCTCAAAGGTTTGGGTTCTGCTGATTGGAATCCCCGTAGAGTGCCAAAGACGTTGAGACCCCTCTCGGCTCCAAGACATTCCTCTGAAGTGTCTACATGAAATGTCTGAAGAACATCTTCATAGTTTCTTCACCAGGTATAGTGAAAAGCCAACTCTGATTCTTCCGATCTTCTACATAAATTGGTCACATCCTTCATCCAAGTAGCTGAGCAGTGGGTTATTTTTTTTTCTTCAATAAATTATGTGAGTTTTATGCTGGAAATAAGTTAATTTTGACCCTTCTCTGACCTTTGGGGTGGTAACAGTTTCCCTTCCATCGAGCAGCGAGGATGATAGAAGACATGTTCAGGTGCAAAGTATCTTAGTTCGGGAATATTAGGACTCCCATGTAGGTAACAGATACTTGGTGACAACCACTAATGACAGCCATTACTTTATCCCTACCATGTAGCCTAGCACAATGGCCACCATTGGGTTGTCTTCACTGGTCAAATGTTTTATGGTGGAGAATGGCCTTGCCGCCTCATGTGTGTCGGGAATTGCCAATCGTCTTCACAAGGCCTCCTAGAACGATGGAGAGGTAGCATCATGCAGATTGGATGAATCGCAGTGCAAAAACCAGATCATTTAAAGGGGATGTCCATTTTAAGTATGATCTATGCTCTATTTCTCCCTCTCCATTAATACTGTGGACACGACCTGGAAATAGAGATGGATCCAAAGGACAAATAGCTATGTCTAAGGAACACTTCCACCTAGAACCATTGAGCTACCCAGACATATAACCCAATTGTCCACTTTGATGCATCTCAGTGTCCTATAAGTTATTGTTCAGTGACAACCTTAATAAAAGGCCTTACAACGAACATCGTGGTTGTCGCTCTGCATGGTACATCAGTGTGCGTTGTTTCGCCCTTCCATTCCTCTGCCTGTGTGTCATTTTTTTTTCTGTATCTACGAACCAAAGGTTTAAGGGTAAGCAGAACCAGGAGGCTCAGGATGAGCAGGGTCTAGCTCCGCCTTATATATGAGTGCTGCAGTGCATGGATTTGTGGGAGGACATAATAAATGGAGACTATAAAGGGTAACATAAATGCTTTCTGTAAAATAGAAATGGAGAATTGACGCAGCTTTCCCTCCCACAATATACACTTGCATTTTGCACTGGTGACGCCCCCTCCAGAGCTGCATTGTGCAGGGCAGGGAGGATTTGCAGTGCATGGATTACACTGGTGGGAGGGTCTATTGTCACTTCCATAGTACACCGCTCATTCCATCTGCTGCAGAGACTGCGGGCTGCACTACAATGACAGGATCTGCACTGGAACAAAGGCAAATCACATAATACACCCCCAACCTCTGGACCCAGCACCGGGGCATGGAGGAAGCTGCATGACCTACAGGGTGTGCACACAAGGTGAGGAGGGTGATGCTCCCAGATGATGGCCCTGCCTATAGCTATGCAGCATCTGACATGACACTACGTGGAGGCATATGCTGTGTGTATCCAGTATATAACCGGGTCTGGGAGTAATATATACAGTATATAACCGGGTCTGGGGGTGATATATATACAGTATATAATCAGGTCTGGGGGTGATATATATACAGTATATAACCGGGTCTGGGGGTGATATGTATATATACAGTATATAACCGGGTCTGGGGGTGATATATATACAGTATATAACCGGGTCTGGGGGTGATATATATACAGTATATAACCAGGTCTGGGGGTGATATATATACAGTATATAACGGGTCTGGGGGTGATATATATACAGTATATAACGGGTCTGGGGGTGATATATATACAGTATATAATGGGGTCTGGGGGTGATATATATACAGTATATAACGGGTCTGGGGGTGATATATATACAGTATATAATGGGGTCTGGGGGTGATATATATACAGTATATAACGGGTCTGGGGGTTATATATATACACAGTATATAACCGGGTCTGGGGGTGATATATATACAGTATATAACGGGTCTGGGGGTGATATATATACACAGTATATAACCGGGTCTGGGGGTGATATATATACAGTATATAACGGGTCTGGGGGTGATATATATACAGTATATAACCAGGTCTGGGGGTGATATATATACAGTATATAACCGGGTCTGGGGGTGATATATATACAGTATATAACCGGGTCTGGGGGTGATATATATACAGTATATAACCAGGTCTGGGGGTGATATATATACAGTATATAACCAGGTCTGGGGGTGATATATATACAGTATATAATCAGGTCTGGGGGTGATATATATACAGTAAATAACCAGGTCTGGGGGTGATATATATACAGTATATAACGGGGTCTGGGGGTGATATATATACAGTATATAACTAGGTGTGGGGGTGATATATATACAGTATATAACCAGGTCTGGGGGTGATATATATACAGTATATAACGGGTCTGGGGGTGATATATATACAGTATATAACCGGGTCTGGGGGTGATATATATACAGTATATAACCGGGTCTGGGGGTGATATATATATATATATATATATACACACACAGTACATAACCAGGTCTGGGGGTGATATATATACAGTATATAGCCGGGTCTGGGGGTGATATATATACAGTATATAACCGGGTCTGGGGGTGATATATATACAGTATATAACCGGGTCTGGGGGTGATATATATACAGTATATAACCGGGTCTGGGGGTGATATATATACAGTATATAACCGGGTCTGGGGGTGATATATATACAGTATATAACTAGGTCTGGGGGTGATATATATACAGTATATAACTGAGTCTGGGGGTGATATATGTACAGTATATAACCAGGTCTGGGGGTGATATATATATATATACAGTAAATAACCGGGTCTGGGGGTGATATATATACAGTATATAACTGAGTCTGGGGGTGATATATATACAGTATATAACGGGTCTGGGGGTAATATATATACAGTATATAATGGGGTCTGGGGGTGATGTATATACAGTATATAACCAGGTCTGGGGGTGATATATATACAGTATATAACGGGTCTGGGGGTAATATATATACAGAATATAACGGGTCTGGGGGTGATATATATACAGTAAATAACTAGGTCTGGGGGTGATATATATACAGTATATAACCAGGTCTGGGGGTGATATATATACAGTATATAACCAGGTCTGGGGGTGATATATATACACAGTATATAACCGGGTCTGGGGGTGATATATATACAGTATATAATGGGGTCTGGGGGTAATATATATACAGTATATAATGGGGTCTGGGGGTGATATATATACAGTATATAACCAGGTCTGGGGGTGATATATATACAGTATATAACCAGGTCTGGGGGTGATATATATACAGTATATAACCAGGTCTGGGGGTGATATATATACAGTATATAACCAGGTCTGGGGGTGATATATATATACAGTATATAACCGGGTCTGGGGGTGATATATATACAGTATATAGCCGGGTCTGGGGGTGATATATATACAGTATATAACCAGGTCTGGGGGTGATATATATACAGTACATAATGGGGTCTGGGGGTGATATATATACAGTATATAATGGGGTCTGGGGGTGATATATATACAGTATATAACCAGGTCTGGGGGTGATATATATACAGTATATAACCGGGTCTGGGGGTGATATATATATATATACACAGTATATAACGGGTCTGGGGGTGATATATATACAGTATATAACCGGGTCTGGGGGTGATATATATATATATACACAGTATATAACGGGTCTGGGGGTGATATATATACAGTATATAACCAGGTCTGGGGGTGATATATATACAGTATATAATGGGGTCTGGGGGTGATATATATACAGTATATAGCCGGGTCTGGGGGTGATATATATACAGTATATAGCCGGGTCTGGGGGTGATATATATATACAGTATATAATGGGGTCTGGGGGTGATATATATACAGTAAATAACTAGGTCTGGGGGTGATATATACAGTATATAACCAGGTCTGGGGGTGATATATATACAGTATATAACTAGGTCTGGGGGTGATATATATACAGTATATAACCGGGTCTGGGGGTGATATATATACAGTAAATAACTAGGTCTGGGGGTGATATATATACAGTATATAACCGGGTCTGGGGGTGATTATATATACAGTATATAATGGGGTCTGGGGGTGATATATATACAGTAAATAACTAGGTCTGGGGGTGATATATATACAGTATATAACCGGGTCTGGGGGTGATATATATACAGTATATAACCGGGTCTGGGGGGTGATATATATACAGTATATAACCGGGTCTGGGGGTGATATATATACAGTATATAACCGGGTCTGGGGGTGATATATATATACAGTATATAACGGGTCTGGGGGTAATATATACACAGTATATAACCGGGTCTGGGGGTGATATATATACAGTATATAACGGGTCTGGGGGTGATATATGTACAGTATATAACCAGGTCTGGGGGTGATATATATATATATACAGTATATAACCGGGTCTGGGGGTGATATATATACAGTATATAACTGAGTCTGGGGGTGATATATATACAGTATATAACGGGTCTGGGGGTAATATATATACAGTATATAATGGGGTCTGGGGGTGATGTATATACAGTATATAACCAGGTCTGGGGGTGATATATATACAGTATATAACGGGTCTGGGGGTAATATATATACAGAATATAACGGGTCTGGGGGTGATATATATACAGTAAATAACTAGGTCTGGGGGTGATATATATACAGTATATAACCAGGTCTGGGGGTGATATATATACAGTATATAACCAGGTCTGGGGGTAATATATACACAGTATATAACCGGGTCTGGGGGTGATATATATACAGTATATAACCAGGTCTGGGGGTGATATATATACAGTATATAACCAGGTCTGGGGGTGATATATATACAGTATATAACCGGGTCTGGGGGTGATATATATACAGTATATAACCAGGTCTGGGGGTGATATATATACAGTAAATAACTAGGTCTGGGGGTGATATATATACAGTATATAACCAGGTCTGGGGGTGATATATATACAGTATATAACCAGGTCTGGGGGTGATATATATACACAGTATATAACCGGGTCTGGGGGTGATATATATACAGTATATAATGGGGTCTGGGGGTAATATATATACAGTATATAATGGGGTCTGGGGGTGATATATATACAGTATATAACCAGGTCTGGGGGTGATATATATACAGTATATAACCAGGTCTGGGGGTGATATATATACAGTATATAACCAGGTCTGGGGGTGATATATATATACAGTATATAACCGGGTCTGGGGGTGATATATATACAGTATATAGCCGGGTCTGGGGGTGATATATATACAGTATATAACCAGGTCTGGGGGTGATATATATACAGTACATAATGGGGTCTGGGGGTGATATATATACAGTATATAATGGGGTCTGGGGGTGATATATATACAGTATATAACCAGGTCTGGGGGTGATATATATATATATATACACAGTATATAACGGGTCTGGGGGTGATATATATACAGTATATAACCAGGTCTGGGGGTGATATATATACAACATATAATGGGGTCTGGGGGTGATATATATACAGTATATAACCAGGTCTGGGGGTGATATATATACAGTATATAACCGGGTCTGGGGGTGATATATATATATATACACAGTATATGACGGGTCTGGGGGTGATATATATACAGTATATAACCAGGTCTGGGGGTGATATATATACAGTATATAACGGGTCTGGGGGTGATATATATATATACAGTATATAATGGGGTCTGGGGGTGATATATATACAGTATATAGCCGGGTCTGGGGGTGATATATATACAGTATATAGCCGGGTCTGGGGGTGATATATATACAGTATATAACCAGGTCTGGGGGTGATATATATACAGTATATAACCGGGTCTGGGGGTGATATATATATACAGTATATAATGGGGTCTGGGGGTGATATATATACAGTAAATAACTAGGTCTGGGGGTGATATATACAGTATATAACCGGGTCTGGGGGTGATATATATACAGTAAATAACTAGGTCTGGGGGTGATATATATACAGTATATAATGGGGTCTGGGGGTGATATATATACAGTAAATAACTAGGTCTGGGGGTGATTATATATACAGTATATAATGGGGTCTGGGGGTGATATATATACAGTAAATAACTAGGTCTGGGGGTGATATATATACAGTATATAACCGGGTCTGGGGGTGATATATATACAGTATATAACCGGGTCTGGGGGGTGATATATATACAGTATATAACCGGGTCTGGGGGTGATATATATACAGTATATAACCGGGTCTGGGGGTGATATATATACAGTATATAACGGGTCTGGGGGTAATATATACACAGTATATAACCGGGTCTGGGGGTGATATATATACAGTATATAACGGGTCTGGGGGTGATATATGTACAGTATATAACCAGGTCTGGGGGTGATATATATATATATACAGTATATAACCGGGTCTGGGGGTGATATATATACAGTATATAACTGAGTCTGGGGGTGATATATATACAGTATATAACGGGTCTGGGGGTGATATATATACAGTATATAACCGGGTCTGGGGGTGGTATATATATACAGTATATAACTAGGTCTGGGGGTGATATATATACAGTATATAACGGGTCTGGGGGTAATATATATACAGAATATAACGGGTCTGGGGGTGATATATATACAGTAAATAACTAGGTCTGGGGGTGATATATATACAGTATATAACCAGGTCTGGGGGTGATATATATACAGTATATAACCAGGTCTGGGGGTAATATATACACAGTATATAACCGGGTCTGGGGGTGATATATATACAGTATATAACCAGGTCTGGGGGTGATATATATACACAGTATATAACCGGGTCTGGGGGTGATATATATACAGTATATAATGGGGTCTGGGGGTGATATATATACAGTATATAACCAGGTCTGGGGGTGATATATATACAGTATATAACCAGGTCTGGGGGTGATATATATACAGTATATAACCGGGTCTGGGGGTGATATATATATATACAGTATATAAAAGGGTCTGGGGGTGATATATATACAGTATATAACCAGGTCTGGGGGTGATATATATACAGTATATAGCCGGGTCTGGGGGTGATATATATACAGTATATAACCAGGTCTGGGGGTGATATATATACAGTATATAACCAGGTCTGGGGGTGATATATATACAGTATATAACCGGGTCTGGGGGTGATATATATACAGTATATAACCGGGTCTGGGGGTGATATATATACAGTATATAATGGGGTCTGGGGGTGATATATATACAGTATATAGCCGGGTCTGGGGGTGATATATATACAGTATATAACCAGGTCTGGGGGTGATATATATACAGTACATAATGGGGTCTGGGGGTGATATATATACAGTATATAATGGGGTCTGGGGGTGATATATATACAGTATATAACCAGGTCTGGGGGTGATATATATATATATATACACAGTATATAACGGGTCTGGGGGTGATATATATACAGTATATAACCAGGTCTGGGGGTGATATATATACAACATATAATGGGGTCTGGGGGTGATATATATACAGTATATAACCAGGTCTGGGGGTGATATATATACAGTATATAACCGGGTCTGGGGGTGATATATATATATATACACAGTATATGACGGGTCTGGGGGTGATATATATACAGTATATAACCAGGTCTGGGGGTGATATATATACAGTATATAACGGGTCTGGGGGTGATATATATATATACAGTATATAATGGGGTCTGGGGGTGATATATATACAGTATATAGCCGGGTCTGGGGGTGATATATATACAGTATATAGCCGGGTCTGGGGGTGATATATATACAGTATATAACCAGGTCTGGGGGTGATATATATACAGTATATAACCGGGTCTGGGGGTGATATATATATACAGTATATAATGGGGTCTGGGGGTGATATATATACAGTAAATAACTAGGTCTGGGGGTGATATATACAGTATATAACCGGGTCTGGGGGTGATATATATACAGTAAATAACTAGGTCTGGGGGTGATATATATACAGTATATAATGGGGTCTGGGGGTGATATATATACAGTAAATAACTAGGTCTGGGGGTGATTATATATACAGTATATAATGGGGTCTGGGGGTGATATATATACAGTAAATAACTAGGTCTGGGGGTGATATATATACAGTATATAACCGGGTCTGGGGGTGATATATATACAGTATATAACCGGGTCTGGGGGGTGATATATATACAGTATATAACCGGGTCTGGGGGTGATATATATACAGTATATAACCGGGTCTGGGGGTGATATATATATACAGTATATAACGGGTCTGGGGGTAATATATACACAGTATATAACCGGGTCTGGGGGTGATATATATACAGTATATAACGGGTCTGGGGGTGATATATGTACAGTATATAACCAGGTCTGGGGGTGATATATATATATATACAGTATATAACCGGGTCTGGGGGTGATATATATACAGTATATAACTGAGTCTGGGGGTGATATATATACAGTATATAACGGGTCTGGGGGTGATATATATACAGTAAATAACCAGGTCTGGGGGTGGTATATATATACAGTATATAACTAGGTCTGGGGGTGATATATATACAGTATATAACGGGTCTGGGGGTAATATATATACAGAATATAACGGGTCTGGGGGTGATATATATACAGTAAATAACTAGGTCTGGGGGTGATATATATACAGTATATAACCAGGTCTGGGGGTGATATATATACAGTATATAACCAGGTCTGGGGGTAATATATACACAGTATATAACCGGGTCTGGGGGTGATATATATACAGTATATAACCAGGTCTGGGGGTGATATATATACACAGTATATAACCGGGTCTGGGGGTGATATATATACAGTATATAATGGGGTCTGGGGGTGATATATATACAGTATATAACCAGGTCTGGGGGTGATATATATACAGTATATAACCAGGTCTGGGGGTGATATATATACACAGTATATAACCGGGTCTGGGGGTGATATATATATATACAGTATATAAAAGGGTCTGGGGGTGATATATATACAGTATATAACCAGGTCTGGGGGTGATATATATACAGTATATAGCCGGGTCTGGGGGTGATATATATACAGTATATAACCAGGTCTGGGGGTGATATATATACAGTATATAACCAGGTCTGGGGGTGATATATATACAGTATATAACCGGGTCTGGGGGTGATATATATACAGTATATAACCGGGTCTGGGGGTGATATATATACAGTATATAACCGGGTCTGGGGGTGATATATATACAGTATTTAGCCGGGTCTGGGGGTGATATATATACAGTATATAACCAGGTCTGGGGGTGATATATATACAGTATATAACTAGGTCTGGGGGTGATATATATACAGTATATAACCAGGTCTGGGGGTGATATATATACAGTATATAACCAGGTCTGGGGGTGATATATATACAGTATATAACCAGGTCTGGGGGTGATATATATACAGTATATAACTAGGTCTGGGGGTGATATATATACAGTATATAACCAGGTCTGGGGGTGATATATATACAGTATATAACTAGGTCTGGGGGTGATATATATACAGTATATAACCAGGTCTGGGGGTGATATATATACAGTATATAACCGGGTCTGGGGGTGATATATATACAGTATATAACTAGGTCTGGGGGTGATATATATACAGTATATAACCAGGTCTGGGGGTGATATATATACAGTATATAACTAGGTCTGGGGGTGATATATATACAGTATATAACCAGGTCTGGGGGTGATATATATACAGTATATAACCGGGTCTGGGGGTGATATATATACAGTATTTAGCTAGGTCTGGGGGTGATATATATACAGTATATAACTAGGTCTGGGGGTGATATATATACAGTATATAACCAGGTCTGGGGGTGATATATATACAGTATATAACCAGGTCTGGGGGTGATATATATACAGTATATAACCAGGTCTGGGGGTGATATATATACAGTATATAACTAGGTCTGGGGGTGATATATATGCATTAATTTCTAAGCGATAATTTGTATTCTCTTAGTCCTAACCAGCAGCACATGTGGGGGTTTATCCGCCCCAGTGAAACTGGTAGGACAGACGGAATATTTAATGAAGTAAAGTAATCAAATAAATCTACGCCCCCATTACCGCACTATAAGAGGTCAAACCCCCCATACATCAGTGTTGGTATAACAAGAAACTCTCAAAAACAAAGGGAGGGATATTTGTGTGCTGCTGTTAGGACTAAGGGAAAACAAATTATCGTTAAGAAATTAACGCTTCCCTTACGTCCTAACCAGCAGCACATGTGGGGACTTAGCAAGAAGTTAGCCTAGAGGGTAGGGACTTCAATGCTGAATGGAATTCAAAACAGACCGCCCAAAGGCATTGTCTTCTGAACCCCTGAGGTTGAGTCTATAATGGCTCACAAAGGTAGAATGTGAGCTCCAGGAGGCCGCGGAACAGATCTGTTCCAGAGGAATAGGAGACCTTTCGGCCCAGCTAGTAGAGACTGCTCGGGTGGAGTGAGCAGTGACAAAGGCAGGAGGAGGTCTAATCTGGGAAGCGAAAGATTCTCTGATGGCCTCTCTGATCCATCTACTTAGAGTAGGCTTAGAGGCCTTCTTCCCTTTATTCTTGCCAAAGAACAGGATAAGAAGATTCTCCGACCTTCTGAACTCCCGGGATCTCTCAATGTAGATTCTCAAACATCTGGCCACATCCAGAGTATGGAGGGAACTTTCTTCTGCAGAGGAAGAAGAGGAACATAACACAGGCAAAGACACAACTTGACTGATGTTGTGCACAGAGGGCACCTTAGGCAAAAAGGTGGGTAGAAAACGTAAAAGGACTCTGTCCTGTAAAAATAAAGTGTATGGCTCATACGCCAAAAAAGCCTGAAGCTCTGAAATGCATTTGGCCGAAGTTACGGCCAAATAAAAGGTTACCTTCATGGATAAAAACTTAAAGTCCTCTTCTTCCAAGGGTTCAAAGGGAGGACCACTTAACCCTTTAAGCACCACTTAGAGATCCCACTGCGGTATAGGTCTTGAAATGCTAGGCTTAAGACGTACGGCTCCTTTAAGGAACCTCTTAATCAGAGGATCTTGATGTAAAGATCTGCCAAAGGCGGCTGACAGAGCCGAGATCTGTACCTTGAGTGTAGAAGGGCTGAGGCCCTTATCTAGTCCATCCTGCATGAACTGGAGATTAGCTGATACTGGAGGATCCTGAGATGGTACTTGATGAGATGCACACCTTAGAAGAAAAATGCGCTTTACCCTGGTGTAGGCCTTGACAGTCGCAAGAGCTCTGGAATGAGACATCGTTCTTAAGACCGCCGCTGATAGCCCTTCAGGCTCTAGAAGGGACTCATCAATCTCCAGGCTGTCAGATTGAGTCTGGATGGATCCAGGCAGAGCTGAGTGCCCCGGGACACCAGGTTCTGCATTGGGGGAAGCTTCCAATATTGCCCTCGGCTCATCTGCATGAGCAGGGTAAACCAAGACCTCCTGGGCCAGAATGGAATCACGGCTATTACTGAGGCTTGGTCCTGCCGAATCTTCATCAATACCCTGGGTATCATGGCGATGGGAGGAAAGATGTAGGCCAGCCTGAACTCCCATGGAATTGACAGAGCATCTATTGCCAAGGGATTGTCCTCCCGATACAGGGAACAGAACGTTTCCACTTTGGCATTGAATCTTGTCACCATGAGATCTATGTCTGGGCGACCCCACCGGAGAGTGATCTAATGAAAGATCTCCTGATTCAGAGACATTTCTCCTAGAGCTGGGACTCCTCTGCTGAGCTGGTCCGCAACCACATTCAGGGACCCCCGAATGTGGACTGCTGAAAGGTGGGAAAGATTCTGCTCTGCCCAAGACAGAATTAGACCTACTTCTGAGAGTAGACTCTGGGACCTGGTGCCTCCGTTTGTTGATGTAGGATACCGCAGTAGAATTGTCAGAGCGAACCCTTACAGCCTTGTTTCTGATAAGGGGGAAAAAATGAAAGAGAGACATCTGGATTGCTCTGAGTTCTCTCAGATTGGATGACATCAAATGCTCTTGAGGGCTCCAGGATCCTTGAACTTGAAGTTCCTCTAGATGGGCACCCCAGCCTAGAAGGGATGCATCTGTCGTCAACAGGATCCAACAAGGTTGGATCAAGGACCTCCCATCTTTGACCTGTTTCCACCACTTCAGTGAGCGGCGAGCCTGAGATGACAGGGAGCACTTTGTCTCTAGCCCTCTGGGAGTTCGATCCCATAGACTCAAAACTTCCGCTTGAAGAGGGCGAATATGCCACAAGGCCCAAGGAACCGCATCCACGGCTGTTGACATTAGGCCTTACATCCTCATCAATACTCTGATAGTTACCTGGCGGGGAACCATGAGATGATCTGCAGTCTTGGAAATGCGTGACTTTCTTTCCGGAGAAAGGGAGAGCGTCATGTTGGGAGAAATCTCTGACTTCTGACAATTGATAATCCAGCCCAAATGCTGGAGGAAGGACTGAGCCCGCAGAAGATGAAGAGTCTCTACCGAGTGGGCTTTTAGGAGCCAATCGTCCAGATATGGAATGATCTCCAGGCCTCTCAATCTGAGGGGAGCTACTACAGCTATTACCACCTTGGTAAAGATATAGGGGGCGGTTGTGATGCCAAAGGGAAAATGTTTCACCGTCCCCCTGAGACTCACTGCCACTCGTAGATACTTCCTGTGGGCCTGGTACACAGGGATGTGAAGATAGGCATCCTTTAGATCCAGTGTAACCATCAGGTCCCTAGGGCTTGGGATGCTGATTACCGATTTGATGGACTCCATCCGGAACCACCTCTTCTTTATGAATCGGTTGAGGTAGCGGAGATCTATGAACATGCGCCAACCTCCTGTGGCCTTGGGAACAAGAAAAACTGGTGAATAAACACCGGAGCCAATGTCTTCTGGAGGAACCTCCTCCAAGGCCCCTTTCCGCCTGTATTCCAGTAAAGACTCCTCCAACACTGCTTGCTTCTCGTGGGGAAGTAGAAATTCTATCCTGTACCCTGTCCTTATTATATTCAGGACCCAGGGATCTGGAACAAACTCTGTCCAGGTATTTAGAAAAAAAGTTAAACGGCCTGGGAGGTCTGAAAGAATAGGAGTTTGAGGGAGGCATTTACCTTTTTTATCGGCAAGACCCTCCATAATGCGGTCCAGTTCAGCCCCAAAAAGCCTTCCTGGCTCGTAAGGGAGGCTGCATAAATTATACTTGGAGGCATTATCTGCCACCCAAGGTTTTAGCCATAGTGGCCTCCTACCCGCTGAAGAAAGGGCCATAGCCTTAGAGGCTAATTTTAACTGCTGTGGGCCGGAGTCACACAGAAAATCCACGGCAAGTAGAATGGACTTAAACTGCGCCAGGATGTCATCACGGGATATGCCAGAGTCGATATCCGACTGCACCTGTCGGAGGCATCTTTGAAGCAAGACGGCTACCTCCGTAGAGGATATAGCCACAGATGCAGCAGCAGCGGTGGAGTAAGATCTTCTCAAGGTGCATTCTACCCGCCTGTCCATCGGGTCCTGTAAGTTGGAGCCGTCATCAGCCGGGACAAGGGTCCTCTTAGACAATTTTGCGATTGCCAAATCAACTTTGGGCACAGTGCCCCACTGGTCTAATTGGGATGTCACAATCGGGAACATGGACTTGAAGCGCTTTGAGATGACCGGTGCCTTCTCAGGATGCTTCCATTCTAGCTTCATTAACCGAGACAGAGTCTTGTCCACTTTGAAGGACCTTGGCCCCCTAGAGGTGGACTCTGAAGCTTCCCCGGGATCAACATCCTGGTCCCCCGACTGGATGGATCTAATTAATCTCTGGGTCTTCTCTACAGGAAAGAAGTACCTTATGGCCTCTTCTTCCTCCCCGCTAGACTCAGAGGAATGGACTTCCTCCATGGTATGGTAGGATTTCTCCTGGAGGAGGACGGCAAGAAGGACACCTATTAAATTCATAGGTGTCTGCTAGAGGGGTGTCACAATCCCTACACGCCAGATATCTGCGCTTGGATGTCGATTTGCAGCCAGACCGATCACCATCACCGGCAGAAGACAATAATGAATGAACAATCCTTATTCATTAGAGAAAGAGAACAACCAGACATACCCAAGGCACAATAAGTTGTTAACTACAATAGTTTCTCTAAGTAACCAAACCAGGCTGCAAACAGAAACAGCCTGGATGAATGGAGGCTTTTTATAATACAATTTGGCGCCAGATTTGTCTAAGCCCCGCCCCTGAAAGTGATGTCAGACGCCTGGGAATTGAACAAACTTTAACTACATTTTGCTTTAATTGCACAAAATAACCACTAGAGGGAGCAGGAGCACCAGCACCAGCTCCACACAGAGCAGCAGGTGACTGGAGGCTGAATATATACAGTATATAACCGGATCTGGTGGTGATATATATACAGTATATAACCGGGTCTGGGGGTGATATATATATATATATATATATATATATATATATACAGTATAAAAGCAGGTCTGGGGGTGATATATATACAGAATATAACTGGTTCTGGGGGTGATATATATATATACAGTATATAACCAGGTCTGGGGGTTATATATATACACAGTATATAACCGGGTCTGGGGGTTATATATATACAGTATATAACCGAGTCTGGGGGTGATATATATACAAAATATAACTGGTTCTGGGGGTGATATATATATACAGTATATAACCGGGTCTGGGGGTGATATATATATATATACACAGTATATAACCGGGTCTGGGGGTGATATATATACAGTATACTAGAAAAGGGACAATATGAGGGGACTTGGCCTATTATATTATTGCTCCTATCTCATATACTCTTATATTTATCAATCTGTCTATCTATCTTTTGCCCTCCATATATTCCATTCCATATATGTACAGTACAGACCAAAAGTTTGGACACACCTTCTCATTCAAAGAGTTTTCTTTATTTTCATGACTATGAAGGCATCAAAACTATGAATAAACACATGTGGAATTATATACATAACAAACAAGTGTGAAACAACTGAAAATATGTCATATTCTAGGTTCTTCAAAGTAGCCACCTTTTGCTTTGATTACTGCTTTGCACACTCTTGGCATTCTCTTGATGAGCTTCAAGAGGTAGTCCCCTGAAATGGTCTTCCAACAGTCTTGAAGGAGTTCCCAGAGATGCTTAGCACTTGTTGGCCCTTTTGCCTTCACTCTGCGGTCCAGCTCACCCCAAACCATCTCGATTGGGTTCAGGTCCGGTGACTGTGGAGGCCAGGTCATCTGGCGCAGCACCCCATCACTCTCCTTCATGGTCAAATAGCCCTTACTTTCAAAGTTTTCCCAATTTTTTGGCTGACTGACTGACCTTCATTTCTTAAAGTAATGATGGCCACTCGTTTTTCTTTACTTAGCTGCTTTTTTCTTGCCATAATACAAATTCTAACAGTCTATTCAGTAGGACTATCAGCTGTGTATCCACCTGACTTCTCCTCAACGCAACTGATGGTCCCAACCCCATTTATAAGGCAAGAAATGCCACTTATTAAACCTGACAGGGCACACCTGTGAAGTGAAGACCATTTCAGGGGACTACCTCTTGAAGCTCATCAAGAGAATGCCAAGAGTGTGCAAAGCAGTAATCAAAGCAAAAGGTGGCTACTTTGAAGAACCTAGAATATGACATATTTTCAGTTGTTTCACACTTGTTTGTTATGTATATAATTCCACATGTGTTAATTCATAGTTTTGATGCCTTCATAGTCATGAAAATAAAGAAAACTCTTTGAATGAGAAGGTGTGTCCAAACTTTTGGTCTGTACTGTATATATACACACAGTATAGAATATAATCCCCTCCACACTTATCCTCTACCAGATCCTATACGGTTCTAGGACTCGGTCATGCAGGATAGCAGGCCGAGCTGGATGGACAGATGTCTTTTTTCGGCCTTATATCCTATGTTACTGTGTATGTCACACCTGGGGTTGAGTCTTGTCTCCGACCCCGCAGAGATTGGCATTTCACTCCTGTGAGGTGGATGGGGTTTATCACGGCTGCACAATGATGTGACGCGGCTGCCAGGATCTTCCAGAGGCCGGGTTCTGTGGTGAAAAACGTAAATTATACGATAAAGCATCGACCTCAGGACAGGGCTGTGGTGGAGGCTCCCGTGGTAGGCCCTGCCATCACATATCCATAGAATTACTGCACCTGCCAGTACAGGGCCAATGACTGGAGCAAATATGGCATCCTGAGGATCATCTCCAGTAATGTTCAGCTCTATAACTGATACCCCACAAAGAAGAGCGTCCCACTCCTCAGTCTGCATGTTCTTAGTAAGAAGAAGGCCAGGTGCCATATAGGTATATAGGACCAGGAAGGCTTCAGCACAATTACCTATATTATATACATCAGTGATATCACATTACATCCTGACAGAAGGTCTGAACCACAAGGTCACCAGGGACCGGAGATCGACAGAACCTGAGAAAGACAGAAAGCAAACATGTTCTGATATGGACCATGCTGGTATAACCTGGGCATCTCCTGTATATAATTATATATGTACAGCTGGTATAAGTTATACATCTTCTTGTATATAGTGATATGGAGCATGCTGGTATAACCTGGGTATCTCCTGTATATATTATATATGTACAGCTGGTATAAGTTATACATCTTCTTGTATATAGTGATATGGAGCATGCTGGTATAACCTGGGTATCTCCTGTATATATTATATATGTACAGCTGGTATAAGTTATACATCTTCTTGTATACAGTGATATGGAGCATGCTGGTATAACCTGGGTATCTCCTGTATATAATTATATATGTACAGCTGGTATAAGTTATACATCTTCTTGTATATAGTGATATGGAGCATGCTGGTATAACCTGGGCATCTCCTGTATATAATTATATATGTACAGCTGGTATAAGTTATACATCTTCTTGTATATAGTGATATGGACCATGCTGGTATAACCTGGGCATCTCCTGTATATAATTATATATGTACAGCTGGTATAAGTTATACATCTTCTTATATACAGTGATATGGACCATGCTGGTATAACCTGGGTATCTCCTGTATATAATTATATATGTACAGCTGGTATAAGTTATACATCTTCTTGTATATAGTGATATGGAGCATGCTGGTATAACCTGGGTATCTCCTGTATATAATTATATATGTACAGCTGGTATAAGTTATACATCTTCTTGTATATAGTGATATGGAGCATGCTGGTATAACCTGGGTATCTCCTGTATATAATTATATATGTACAGCTGGTATAAGTTATACATCTTCTTGTATATAGTGATATGGACCATGCTGGTATAACCTGGGCATCTCCTGTATATAATTATATATGTACAGCTGGTATAAGTTATCCATCTTCTTGTATATAGTGATATGGACCATGCTGGTATAACCTGGGCATCTCCTGTATATAATTATATATGTACAGCTGGTATAAGTTATACATCTTCTTGAATATAGTGATATGGACCATGCTGGTATAACCTGGGCATCTCCTGTATATAATTATATATGTACAGCTGGTATAAGTTATACATCTTCTTGTATATAGTGATATGGACCATGCTGGTATAACCTGGGTATCTCCTGTATATAATTATATATGTACGGCTGGTATAAGTTATACATCTTCTTGTATATAGTGATATAGACCATGCTGGTATAACCTGGGTATCTCCTGTATATAATTATATATGTACAGCTGGTATAAGTTATACATCTTCTTGTATATAGTGATATGGAGCATGCTGGTATAACCTGGGTATCTCCTGTATATAATTATATATGTACAGCTGGTATAAGTTATACATCTTCTTGTATATAGTGATATGGAGCATGCTGGTATAACCTGGGTATCTCCTGTATATAATTATATATGTACAGCTGGTATAAGTTATACATCTTCTTGTATATAGTGATATGGAGCATGCTGGTATAACCTGGGTATCTCCTGTATATAATTATATATGTACAGCTGGTATAAGTTATACATCTTCTTGTATATAGTGATATGGACCATGCTGGTATAACCTGGGTATCTCCTGTATATAATTATATATGTACAGCTGGTATAAGTTATACATCTTCTTGTATATAGTGATATGAAGCATGCTGGTATAACCTGGGCATCTCCTGTATATAATTATATATGTACAGCTGGTATAAGTTATACATCTTCTTGTATATAGTGATATGGAGCATGCTGGTATAACCTGGGTATGTCCTGTATATAATTATATATGTACAGCTGCTATAAGTTATACATCTTCTGTATATAGTGATATGGAGCATGCTGGTATAACCTGGGCATCTCCTGTATATAATTATATATGTACAGCTGGTATAGGTTATACATCTTCTTGTATATAGTGATATGGACCATGCTGGTATAACCTGGGTATCTCCTGTATATAATTATATATGTACAGCCGGTATAAGTTATACATCTTCTTGTATACAGTGATATGGAGCATGCTGGTATAACCTGGGTATCTCCTGTATATAATTATATATGTACAGCTGGTATAAGTTATACATCTTCTTGTATATAGTGATATGGAGCATGCTGGTATAACCTGGGCATCTCCTGTATATAATTATATATGTACAGCTGGTATAAGTTATACATCTTCTTGTATATAGTGATAAGGACCATGCTGGTATAACCTGGGTATCTCCTGTATATAATTATATATGTACAGCTGGTATAAGTTATACATCTTCTTCTATATAGTGATATGGACCATGCTGGTATAACCTGGGTATCTCCTGTATATAATTATATATGTACAGCTGGTATAAGTTATACATCTTCTTGTATATAGTGATATGGAGCATGCTGGTATAACCTGGGCATCTCCTGTATATAATTATATATGTACAGCTGGTATAAGTTATACATCTTCTTGTATATAGTGATATGGAGCATGCTGGTATAACCTGGGCATCTCCTGTATATAATTATATATGTACAGCTGGTATAAGTTATACATCTTCTTGTATATAGTGATATGGACCATGCTGGTATAACCTGGGCATCTCCTGTATATAATTATATATGTACAGCTGGTATAAGTTATACATCTTCTTGTATATAGTGATATGGACCATGCTGGAATAACCTGGGTATCTCCTGTATATAATTATATATGTACAGCTGGTATAAGTTATACATCTTCTTGTATATAGTGATATGGACCATGCTGGTATAACCTGGGCATCTCCTGTATATAATTATATATGTACAGCTGGTATAAGTTATACATCTTCTTGTATATAATGATATGGAGCATGCTGGTATAACCTGGGTATCTCCTGTATATAATTATATATGTACAGCTGGTATAAGTTATACATCTTCTTGTATATAGTGATATGGACCATGCTGGTATAACCTGGGTATCTCCTGTATATAAATATATATGTACAGCTGGTATAAGTTATACATCTTCTTGTATATAGTGATATGGACCATGCTGGTATAACCTGGGCATCTCCTGTATATAATTATATATGTACAGCTGGTATAAGTTATACATCTTCTTGTATATAGTGATATGGACCATGCTGGTATAACCTGGGCATCTCCTGTATATAATTATATATGTACAGCTGGTATAAGTTATACATCTTCTTGTATATAGTGATATGGACCATGCTGGTATAACCTGGGTATCTCCTGTATATAAATATATATGTACAGCTGGTATAACCTGGGTATCTCCTGTATATAATTATATATGTACAGCTGGTATAAGTTATACATCTTCTTGTATATAGTGATATGGACCATGCTGGTATAACCTGGGCATCTCCTGGTTATGTTAAATAATATTGTTGCTTTTCCCCCCAAGATTTTCCCTTTAATGTCCAGCATTCAGAGGTGATTGTGATATTGAGAGGACTGCGGTGGGTAGATGTATGGCTCGTGTTCTGGTACTGTAGAGGTCTTGTCCTAATTATCTCTCAGGGATTACAGAGCCGGCAATGTTATAATGGGCCAGATGCTCCGTCTGCGTCCTCCTGTTCATTTATGGAGACACGTGGCTCTCCCGGCCTTCGCCGAGTGTTGTTTATCCTGTTCTGCCGTCACTGATTTTGATAAAAGCCGCTGACAATAAAAACAAGCTGGGACAGTTTGTGTGTCTGATTTTATGGCACTGCCACAAAATGGGGTGTCCACGGCCCTCGTGGCACATTCTTCTCTCTTTTCATTGGATATTCCCAGGTTTGATATGCTGCTGGTCCTACAGATTAGATTTTTTTTTATATATTTGTATTTTATTTCACTTAGTTTTACAAAGTTCAAATCTAAATTTGTGCCAAAGTAGATACCTCACATGCCTGACTCTGAAGATTGGTGTAGTTGCCGTTGAACCCCTTCCATGTGTCCATTAAACTATCATTTTCTCAATAGCCGTCCAGTGTAAATGCACAAAAATACTACCAATACAGCTGGTCCTTTGTCGTGATCACAACTGGATGTGCCTACAGGAAAACCAGTTACATTACATCATTTACATGCAGCCATCTCCTCCACAGTGCGGGGAGCAGTGATCGCTAATGCCATCACTCGTCCCCATACAGACTTGTTGTTTGCCGGCAACAGATCGTGATTAGACAACACGATCTGCTGGCCAACCATGATGTAGGTGTCTACACATGATTCAATTACCTGATGAATCAGTATCTCGCTCGTTCATCGGGTAATCGGCGGCACCTTTGCGCTGTCATAATCGCTAACAAGCATTCCCATGAACGCTCGTTGGCGATTATCTGGTGGATTCTCGGCTTGTGTAGAGGGCCCCTAAGTCTCTTCTCCTCAGACGCTTCCACCATAGCCAGGTAATGGTGTGAAACACTTGTTTGAGGGTTTTTGTCTTCTGGTACACAACTAGATCTACATATAGTACAAGTACATGTAGTGTATGACATTTAAATCCACTTACATTGTCGCAGACAGAGGACGTCAATCTGACACATGTTGTCCTGTCCTTATCTCCAAGGGGATTACGAAAAGCCGGCCAGCAGTTTTGTGATGGATCAGCTGCTACATCCTGATCATTAGCAGAGTAATTAACACTCCTCATGAATGTAAAACTAGAGAAATTTCACCCTCACGATAGGGTAGGTTGTCTCATTGCTATGAAAGTTCATTGCCGATCACTGGCCTGTGTAAATATCCCAGCCATCAGCCAGCAATGCAGGAACCGCAGTGCTTATTTCTCGGCAGCAGATCCCCCCAATGCTGATGGTTGACAAGAATGATGGTCAAAGATGACAACTGCCATGGTTTGATGGGTAAGTGGAAATGTGTAAGGAACAATGGTTGTAGGATCACTGTGCTAACTAACCAGTTTGGTTTAGGGCTATTCCTAGGGGAGTAATTCTGGTGATCACTCAATTAACCTTTTAACCCCTGAACTTCGCTGCAGGTGAGCCACCAGGCACCTACCTCTTGGAAAAGTCCTTGTGTATTTGGAAGCTGACCCCCAGGGGTCAAAGACAACTGTGCAAAGCACTGAGGCATCAGGCAATACTCAGTCAGAAATAGGCCGTGGTCAGGAAGAGGACATGCGTATCCATAAAACTATCCGAGGTCAGGACAAGAAGCAGAGAATGAATACGACGAACAGTCAGAAGTCAGGGCAACCAGTGGAGAATCAGAATTGGTAAATGGGCAGAGATGGGTACATAGGCAAATGGAAAAGCACACCTTCACTAGTAAATTAGTAAGCTAGGAAACTAAAGCTCAGGCACCCTCCCCTAGGGAAAGGTGCCTTAAATACCCTAAGGTGACTGTTCAGGTGGCTGGCAGAGACTGAGGCAATTGAGCACTGGCCATTTAAGAGTCAGGAGATGCAAATGCCCTAAGAGAAACAGGAAGAGACCTTTGCAGCATGATTGGACACTGGACTAAGGCGGTCTTCCACCAGGTTAGGTGATAGGAGGACAGCAGCAGCACAAAATGCCTCTATGACACAATGGTTGATGATCATGGCTGAGGATATTTGATGGATGACAAAGTATGAGAACTGCTGGTGATGGATATTGATAGAGATGAAAACCATAAACGACTGTTTGGTGACTAACCAAAATTGTCTCTTAATTGCAGATATTCACGAATCTAATGAAAGTGAAACCGTTTTAGTGACTAAATTACTTCACAAAGAAAATAATTATGAGTGTCTCATCACTACTGTCCCGAGGAGCAGTGGATATTCTTGAGGAGCTCCAGATGTTGACAGCGAAGACGATGGAGAAAGTAGAAATCACAAAACAATATGAAGTCATCAGGGAGCTTGGGAAAGGGACATATGGAAGAGTTGATCTGGTGATCCATAAAGCAAGAGGTGAGATCAAATTTACAGAAAATGAAAAGTACTTTGCCCATGAAGGTGGGCCCCAATTCACAACTTGTAACAGGGCCCCCACATACCATGTGCTTTTTATATTATTAGTGTCTTGTGGGGTAGAAGCTTTTTTTTTTACCCTTAATGCACCAGGGCCTGTTACCTCTAGACCCCACAGAGCTATGACCCAGTTAGCCCCAACAGTAGTGGACATCTGCAAAGACCTTTTGGGACATAAACTTTCTTTAATTCCAGATACTGAAAACTTCTAAACTACATCTCACTTTAGTACTATGATACAGTTGCAAGAAAAAGTATGTGAACCCTTTGGAATAATATGGATTTCTGCACAAATTGGTCATAAAATGTGATCTGATCTTCATCTAAGTCACAACAATAGACAATCACAGTCTGCTTAACCTAATAACACACAAAGAATTACATGTTACCATGTTTTTATTGAACACACCATGTAAACATTCACAGTGCAGGTGGAAAAAGTATGTGAACCCCTAGACTAATGACATCTCCAAGAGCTAATTGGAGTGAGGTGTCAGTCAACTGGAGTCCATAGAGCATGCATGGGATAGGCATAAGGCCATCCTTCATATAAGATAGTGCCAGGGGCTATCCATAGTATTCAGTATATTGGGCAGACTAGATGAGTCAAATGGTTCTTATCTGCCGACACATTCTATGTTTCTATGTTTTAAACATTCAGATGAGATTTGAGGTGTTGGTTACAGCTGCCCTGCCCTATAAAAAACACACACCAGTTCTGGGTTTGCTTTTCACAAGAAGCATTGCCTGATGTGAATGATGCCTCGCACAAAAGAGCTCTCGGAAGACCTGCGATTAAGAATTGTTGACTTGCATAAAGCTGGAAAGGGTTATAAAAGTATCTCCAAAGGCCTTGCTGTTCATCAGTCCACGGTAAGACAAATTGTCTATAAATGGAGAAAGTTCAGCACTGCTGCTACTCTCCCTGGGAGTGGTCGTCCTGTAAAGATGACTGCAAGAGCACAGCGCAGACTGCTCAATGAGGTGAAGAAGAATCCTAGAGTGTCAGCTAAAGACTTACAGAAGTCTCTGACATATGCTGACATCCCTGTTAGCGAATCCACGATATGTAAAACACTAAACAAGAATGGATTTCATGGGAGGATACCACAGAAGAAGCCACTGCTGTCCAAAAAAACACTGCTGCACGTTTACAGTTTGCACAAGAGCACCTGGATGTTCCACAGCAGTACTGGCAAAATATTCTGTGGACAGATGAAACCAAAGTTGAGTTTGGAAGAAACACACAACGCTATGTGTGGAGAAAAAGAGGCACAGCACACCAACATCAAAACCTCACCCCAACTGTGAAGTATGGTGGTGGGGGCATCATGGTTTGGGGCTGCTTTGCTGCGTCAGGGCCTGGACGGATTGCTATCATCGAGGGAAAAATGAATTCCCAAGTTTATCAAGACATTTTGCAGGAGAACTTAAGGCCATCTGTCAACCAGCTGAAGCTCAACAGAAGATGGGTGTTGCAACAGGACAATGACCCAAAGCATAGAAGTAAATCAACAACAGAATGGCTTAAACAGAAGAAAATCCGCCTTCTGGAGTGGCCCAGTCAGAGTCCTGACCTCAACCCGATGGAGATGCTGTGGCATGACCTCAAGAAAGCGATTCACACCAGACATCCCAAGAATATTGCTGAACTGAAACAGTTCTGTAAAGAGGAATGGTGAAGAATTACTCCTGACCGTTGTGCACGTCTGATCTGCAACTACAGGAAACGTTGGGTTGAAGTTATTGCTGCCAAAGGAGGTTCAACCAGTTATTAAATCCAAGGGTTCACATACTTTTTCCACCTGCACTGTGAATGTTTACATGGTGTGTTCAATAAAAACATGGTAACATTTAACTCTTTGTGTGTTATTAGTTTAAGCAGACTGTGATTGTCTATTGTTGTGACTTAGATGAAGATCAGATCACATTTTATCACCAATTTGTGCAGAAATCCATATCATTCCAAAGGGTTCACATACTTGTTCTTGCAACTGTATATTGCTCACAGACTGAGATTTAGTCAGTGGTATGGTCTGGGTTCTCCAGTGGGTATCTGACGAGAGGTCTTGCGGGAGGCAGTGACCTGTCCACTCATGTGACAGAGGCATTGTTGTAATGAGGCAATTGAGTCAGCGGGACATCACAAACTGATATTGAAAGAAGCAGGATCCACAAGCAGCACAGAATATTTCAGGAGATACATTTACATACACCTTAGACACATTCATTACAACTCAGGTTTTCACAATTGCTGACCTTTAATGCTGGTTCACGTTCCCTCTCGTAGGTCAGGTAGGATCACTCCATTTCAAGACGGTGAAATACAATGATTTATTTCATCTTGTATTTCTTTCCTCACATTCCCAGTGTCTCAGAAGTAGTATCTGGTAGCATTGCCTCTAAATTTTCGAACTTGGATCAGGGGTTGTGGCTGTTCACAAACGCTTTTTCAGT
Organism: Bufo bufo; assembly: GCF_905171765.1. NCBI lineage: Eukaryota > Metazoa > Chordata > Amphibia > Anura > Bufonidae > Bufo > Bufo bufo. The sequence goes on along the minus strand of NC_053394.1, from coordinate 433,099,752 downwards.
TCTGCCCAAAAAATTTCTATGGGATTGAGGTCAGGGCTTTGTCATGGCTGCTCCATTACTTTCACGTTGTCCTTAATCCATTTTGCCACAACCTTGGAAGTTTGTTTGGGGTTATTTTCCTATTTGGAATATCCACTTGTATCCAAGCTTTGACTTCCTGGCTGACATCCTGAGATGTTTCTTTAATATCTCTACATAATACAATCTATGATGTGAACCTCTCCCTTCTGCAGTAAAGCACCTCCACAACATAATCCGGCCCAGTGATTCACGGTTAGGATGTTGTTCTTTGGATTGTGTAGGCCTCGCCCTTTTGTCTCCATGCAGAACGATGGTCATTAAAGGCAAACAGTTAAATTTTTGCTCATCAGACCAGAGGACATTTCTCTAAGGCCTCTTGCAGACGAACGTAAGGGCTCCGTGCACAGGCACCAACCGTGGGCCAGCCGCATGCGGATCGTGACCCCATTTGCTTGAATGGGGTCTGCGATCCATCCATTCCGCAAAAAGATATGACAAGTTCTATCTTTTTGCAGAACGGAAGCACGGAACGGAAAACACCACAGAAGCACTCCGTAGTGCTTCCGTTCCGCACCGCAACTCCGGATTTGCGGACCCATTCAATTGAATGGGTCCACATCCGTGATGCGGAATGCACACAGCCGGTGTCCCAGGAATTGAGAAAAACCAATGTGGATGGAAACATTTGTCTTCAACTCTAAGCGTGGCCAGGGGCGTTGCTAAAAGCTCATGGGCCCAGGTGCAGAAGTTCAGCTTGGGCCCCCCTTCCCTCAGTGCTTTGTGGCCCTTTCTGCTGCCTGAGGCACCCCCATTGCCAACTTCTCAACCTAAGCCCTTCCCTTCAGCCCTATTGTGGAAGACATACTTCGAAAACATTACATACAGAGCTACAGAACATACAGGGTAATACAGCGCCACATATGTACCTCTTACATCCAAGGATGTCTCGTCTGATGTAGACATTCTCTTTCCTCATCTTCTTCTTTCAGACCAGACCGCCATGATCATGTCTTTCAGACATTTCTCGTCTCTGCAGAGTTTGACAGACATCTTAGTTTCTTACTTTTCTATCATCCTACCACCTTTTCAACACCCGATCCTGCCACCCCAATACTGCGCCCGCTGTGCTCCCCAATACTACACTGCAGAAACAGATGATCCCCCTGAAAATACTAGTACCACACAGATAGTGCCTCCTTCAATAATTATTGGCACACAGCGCCCTAACAATTAACTGCATCCAGCAAATACAGTAGTGTCCCTGTCACTAACAGTGTAAACCTAATGTCCACCACAGTAATAGTGCTCCCCAAAGTCCCACCAATAGTAATAGTTCTCTGCCAGAGTGTATAGCCCCTAACCTCTCAGATCAGACCCCATATCAGACCTCAAATCAGAACCCCATATCAGATCTTAAATCAGACCCCCATATCAGACCTTCATATCAAACCTCAGATGAGACCACCATCAGACCTCCCCCATATCAGATCTCAGATCAGATCCCCTTTAAACCTCCATGTCAGACATCAGATCAAATACCCTTTAGACCTCCATGCCAGACCCCCATTTCAGACCTCAGATCAGACCCCCTTTAGACCTCCATCAGACCTCAGATCAGACCCCAAATAAATAAATTCCCTTACCTCTCCTGCTCTGCTGCCACTTTCCCGGTCTGACGGCCTCCCCTGCAGTCACTGCTCCCTGGTCTTCTTTGGGCCCACGATGCACTGGACCTGACTACGTTCAACGTCACGTTGTGACATTGTACACAGACAGGACAGTGCAGCGTGGAATGTAATGGAAGCGCTCACTAGTATTCGTTTTATAAGACACACTGCGTCTTATAAAGTGAAAAATATGGTAATTGGCGGTGCGCCACTAGCAAGGGTGGCCCTGTGGGCCCCCTTGGTTTAAAGGGATTCTGTCACCTAGTTTTAGCCTATAGAGCTGCGGACGTGCACGGCTAGATCGCCGCTAGCATGTCCGCAATATACCTGTCCCATAGGGCTGTGTGCTTTTATTGTGTTTAAAAAATGAGAAGGTTAGTAAAGCCCCTTGGGCTCCTTTCCAGGCTCATTTACATATCTATAAAATAATTTTTTTAAACACAATAAATGCACACAGCGCTATGGGACAGGTATATTGCGGACATGCTAGCGGCGATCTAGCCGTGCATGTCCGCAGCTCTATAGGCTAAAACGAGGTGACAGAATCCCTTTAAGAACCCAGTCGCAATTGCGACCACTGCAACCCCTGTAGCTTGTGGAGGGGCAGCCATATGTTATTAGTAATATTTGACAGTTTCAAACAATCTTTTTTGTCACTTTAGGTATAAAGATGGCCTTAAAATTTTTGAGGAAGAAAACAACAAAACAAAAGAGTTTCCTGCAGGAATATTGTATTTCACGCTACCTGTCAGCCTGTCCCTATATTATTGGCATGTACGACATTGCATTCGAGACAGATGAATACTACGTGTTTGCACAAGAATATGCCGTGGCTGGGGACCTCTTTGATATCATCCCTCCTCAGGTACGGATGTGCAACAAGGAAGCGAGGCCACTACTTGTGGTCCCTTTAAATGTTATAAGAGTTTTTGGTCGTGACGCCAGTTGCATTTCAGCAACGAGGGACAGAGTCCCCCTTTTAGTAGATATGGTAGTACCCAGGATAGGAATGCCAGAGTGGTGTAGGGTGGCCTAAGGTTCCTTAGTGGTGTAGCACTTGTCACGGTGCTCCTACCTGGATACGCTGGAAGCCCAGGCGTGGTCGTCCGTTGCAGAAAAGAGGTAGGGATGGTGGGATGAAGAAATAAATTGGAGTCCAGACTTAAACTTGACAGCAACTTTACTTGAATAAACTTTCATCAGGCAACAATCTTCCAATGTTATGTTGGTCACCAGCAAGCTTTGGCATAAATTCTGGCAGGCGAACACATTCAGCTCTGCTACATCAGTTGCTCTCTAGCTCTGCTTTGCTGACAGGATTAAACAGAAACTACTTTCTGTAGTCTGGTCTGTCTCTGTCTTGCTTTATCCAGGGGAGCTTCCCCTCCCTGGCTGCTGAAGCTTATAGCTTTGGCCTCCAGGTCCTACAGAGCTGATGGTGCTCTGCTGGCAAAGGCAGGGCTCGCCGAGCCAGGCTGAGCTCCCTGCTGCCCAATCTCCCTTGAACAGGGAGCTACTTTCCACTGACCTTCACTAACTAAACTTCTCCTAGAGGGAGAGAAGAGAATGGAAAGAAGGTTCCATCCTCTGCCCCTGTAGCTCTGCCATACTCGCCGCCATCTGCTGGTGAACCAGACGCATTACATATAAATACAACAGTTGCATGGAAATGACACATTTTGCATGATCAGGATATAAATTCATAAATGATGTTACATTAACCATAGAAGATAGTGGAGAGGCGTAAAAGGTGGTAATGCCACTCTGAGGCATTACAGATGGAAAACTACATGTTCACCTAAGGGCTTACAAGAATGTGAAATCTTTGAAGCCTGTTACACGAGAGCCCCTTATTTATAAGCATAAAAATGTTGCCACACCAACAAAATGTACACAGTATTATTCCATCTTAAGATCTGAAAGGAATGTATTTTCTGTCCTTCATTCTTTTCCTTACTCTGTTCTCTCCAGGTTGGTCTCTCCGAGCATACAACCAAACGCTGCATCTACCAAGTAGCATTAGCCCTGGATTATCTCCACCACCGAAAGCTTGTCCACCGCGATATCAAACCAGAAAATATTCTCATTTTTGACAAAGAATGCCGAAAAATTAAACTCTCAGATTTTGGCATGACCAGGATTGCCGGCACCACGGAAAAACGTGTTAGTGGAACCATCCCTTACACTGCTCCCGAACTGTGCGAAACATCAAAACACAGTGGATTCTTGGTGGAATATAGTATCGACGTCTGGGCCTTTGGGGTCCTTCTGTTCTGCATGATGACTGGGAATTTCCCTTGGGAAAAAGCATTACATTCAGACTCGTTTTACTATGAATTTTACCAGTGGCAAAAATACAAGAATGCCAACGTGCCATCGCAGTGGCGGAGATTCACCTCTCATGCCCTTAAAATGTTTAGCAAATTGCTTTCCATTGAGCCGGAGAAAAGATGCTCCATTAAGGATATCCTCTGGTATTTTGGCAAGACTTGGCTGGTCACTAAGGAAGACTCCCATCCTTCAGAGGCAAAAAACAACGGCGAAGTCTTTGTACACATTAAGACGCAAGCTCTTCCTTACATCAATGGCAACACTCTAGATAACAATAAAAGCGACACCAGCCCCAGTTTATCCTTCTCCTCGTGCAGCAGCTACGAGGACGTCCCGAAAGAGAGCAACGCAAATACCATCTTAGTGTCTGCGCCCATCGAGATATGCGTATGAAATGTCTTCTTCACCGTGTACTATATACAGACGGAGCAGTTTTCTTTTGGACTAATGGCATGAGCAGAAGATGTCATCTTGGACATCAATCGCGTCGTCCACATACATGCTACACTTTAATAGCCTGAGAAGTCAATGGAGCTGTGTAGATGAGAGCATGCCCAACAATCAGAAATACTCGATGTTATCCTGATGGCCAACTGTTGGTGATGTCCAGGCCTTTGCCCATCTGTGGCCATGTATATGTTACGACAAAATCGCATCTTGATTATCTTGAACCATGAATTCACAAAATAATAACTTAAAATGTTGTGTATTCTATTTATTATAAATTATCTAAATTATTATTATTAGTAGTAATTATAATTCACTTTCATTACGTTATTTTATTGTTGAAGTTTTCCAGCTTCTGTTACCTACAGATGGGCTGAAATAAACAATATGCCCACAATCACCCAGTAAATCCCTTACCAACCCGGCGCCCATGTTTCTGTGGTCCTCCACGTTTCTTTATTAATACTGCTACATCGATGACACATTGACCGCAGAGGTCTCGTACCGTACATACTGGCAGCACCTACGCGAGTCAGTATAGAGCGTCTTCTCTGCGGAAATGTAAGCCACACATGTGTTAAAGATGGTGGAGATTAACCCCCTGGGGGTACATTGATTTGGAGCACCAGAGTGTATCTCAAATGCTCTAATTTAGGGCTACTTTATCACTCGTCTTCTCATTCTAGGTTCCAAAGAGTCCAAAAAACCTGCTCTGCCTGTGAACTGTAACACTGCAGAACATTACAGGTACTCCTCCATGAGCCAAGAATCTTACTGTTATGTACGGGCATTGTCCCGGTCACAATCATATCATCCTTGTGCTGACCAGTCATGTGTATACAAGAAACACAGCGGCATATTACAACTTTTACTTCTTTTACGTAGTGGTTTTTCCATATTACTTTACCTTGCTTCACTTTATGTTTTTTTTCTAGTAAGTGGTGAATTTTTTAAAATTTTAAAAGGCAATACAGTGTGAATGTGACACCATTTTCAGCTTTTTTTTAAGGGTACTTTCAGGTAGTTCCTTTGCTGGAACTGCCTGCCGGCTCCGGAAATCCATGTGCAAACGGATAGCATGTGTAGACGGATCCAGTCTAACAAATGCATTGAAACACCGGATCTGTCTCTCCTGTGTCATCCGGTATTTATTTATTTTCACATTTTTAAAGGTCTGCGCACGCGCAGACTGGAAAACCGCATCCGTTTTTCCGGAACACTTGGCATTAATGCATTTCAATGGAAAATAATTGCAAGTGTTTCGGAATTTTGGCCGGAGAAAATACAGCAGCATGCTGCGGTATTTTCTCCGGCTAAATACCGTAAGAGGGACTGAACTGAAGACATCCTGATGCATACTAAACAGATTGCTCTCCATTCAGAATGCATTAGGATAAAACTTAAGCGTTTTTTTCCGGTATTGAGCCCCTAGGACGGAACTCAATACCGGAAAACTTTAACGCAAGTGTGAAAGTACCCTAATATTGAGTGAGCTTAAAAAAATAAATCAACTGTGTATTATAAACAGCTACTGCAAAAAGTATAGAGCAAAAAATAACTGAAACTCACAAAAGTCAGACGTAAAAAATGTAATAAATAATTATACCTAAAACTAACAGTTTTTCATGATACTTTGATGGCACAAAAAAAGGTTTAATACAGTGTGGGCTCAGCTTGCATGTGGAAGCTGCATTCCTTCAGTGGAGGTAGTATTTAGTGTAGGTTCCTGTCCTAAAGAGATCGCCTCGACGCCAGCGGACAGGCACAAATAATTTTGGTCAAAATATATTTGCCAAGAATCTCACATTTAGCCCTCATTCACCCGACCGTTGTTTGGGTCCGTATCTGAGCCACATTTTTTTGCTGCTCAGATGCGGACCAATTCACTTCAATGGGGCCGCAGAAGATGCGAACAGCAACTTTTGCAGTCTGCAAAAACTTTTACTAGCAATTCCACAAGAATCCGCAGAGAAACAAAAAGTGTCAATTCGGAAAACAGGCAAGTATCAAAAATAAAACAAATCCTGCAGTCGCCTCTCCTGACACTCCCATGGGAATGCAGAAATACAAACCCACGTCACAGAGTAACATACAGCAGATCGAAAAATCCACAGCACCGCCATTTTCCTAGTGTGTGGTTGAGGTCTGAACACGCCATCCATGCAAATTTGCTGCTCCCAAATCTGGACAGAAAGTACTCAGTCATGTCTGAACAAGGTGCTGTATGTCAGAATCCCATTCAATTTTTCTTTTTTTTTTTGGGGGGGGGGGGGGGTACACATTCTGGATTATGTTTGGGTAGAAAGGCTTTATTTTTTTGGGGGGGGGGACTGCAGTGAATACATCATTTCCAAATGCACATATGGACGAGTCCACTCGATCAATTATAGTGGTGAACTGTGCAGATGCTGACGGCTTCCCTGGTGACCACAGCTCATTGTTAGGGATCTGTTCAGCCCAAAGGAAGCCTACTTCACACAATGGACAACCCCTCCAATATTAATGGGGCTGTCTGTGGTTCATACATCTTCTGGTAGCATACTGTACATGTTGCTATATTCCGGGTAAACGCCCGCTACACCTCTTCTCTTTGCAGCAAACCCTGTCCTCCACACCTTCCATCCTCCATTGCTCCCTCCGAGGACCACTCCTCCGACCTCCAGGAAGCTACGGTGCATGCGCTGGCTGGCCGATTAGTAGTCAAGTCAGTTCTACATTTCAAATCACATGGGACTGAGGTTAGGACCACTTGGCCAGAGATTGGATGGTTTAGTGAGGCCCTCGGATCGGCCCCACCGGGGTCACATGGGACTGAGGTCAGGACTATTCAGGCAGGGGTTGGATGATTTAGTGAGGTCCTCGGATCGGCCCCGCCGGGGTCACATGGGACTGAGGTCAGAACTATTCAGGCAGGCGTTGGATGATTTAGTCAGGTCCTCGGATCGGCCCCACCGGGGTCACATGGGACTGAGGTCAGGACTATTCCGGCAGGGGTTGTATGATTTAGTGAGGTCCTCGGATCGGCCCCGCCGGGGTCACATGGGACTGAGGTCAGGACTATTCGGCCCGGGGTTCTCTCGCAGTGCATGATGGGAGGTCTGGTCGAGAAGTCAGTGGAAATGCTGTGTGCATGAAGGAGCACGTGATGAGTCCCCTGATCTCTGTATTAGGAAGTTATAGGGTCCGGCAATGATAGGGAGAAGCGTAATCCCGGACACCCCCTTTAATGATAAAACAAACTTGTCAAATCAAGGAAAAAATGCCCGGTGCCCATTGGCACGACATACCGATAATCAAGCATGGATAAATACCCAAATCACTGGCTCCGATATGTCGGTATATATGTTTTTTCACCGCTTGTTCCGTCTGCTTCAGTGGACCATGGATCAAAACTACAAAATCACGAGCCCGAGGATATATTGTTTTCTATGTTGTTGCATTTCAGGATTTTAAAGCAAAGTGCAGCACGCCAGACCTGCAGGGTATAGCGAAGTGAGGTCACGGTTACGGGCAATCGAGGGTTGCTCACTTTTTGGAGAACCCTGGGCAGGCATGCGGCAGTGAAGGAGAGGTAGACACAAGTTCCTCTGGGGCACACTCGGTATGTAGGGACCAGGCCTGATGGTGGATGAGGTGCCCTGGATGTTACAGGTATTTTGAGTGCCTGAAGCAAGGTCCTTTTGGATTCGTGACGCCAGTGCCTGTAAAGGTGGCACACCGATTTATAGTAGGAATAAGTGAGGTACACAGGTGGTATAGTGAACCAAACGTTGCTTTACTTAAACAGTCCAACTTTGTACATCAAGATAGTAATGCAGTCCTTTATATCACAAGCTTCACAAGCAGGCTTACTTCACAAGATGGCAGGTATTAATCATGCAAGATACTCAGAGGGCAAATCCACAAAACACTCAGAATCAGGTTGTACCTTTCCTCGGAAATAGTGTACACTGTCCTTTTAGAACTCCTGTCTGGTTTCAATCCCAAGGCCTGGATGCCTAAATGCTAGCTTAAATCCTTGGTAAAATATATCTTCCTCCCGTATTAATCCTTGCTTTGCTTTATAGTTCCTCTGCCTATTAGTGTACTTATCTTGGCTGGAAATATCCTTACTTGGCTTGAAGGTAACTGCAGGGTTCTCCCAGGAGGTTCTGTCCTTCTACTGGGGTGACTTATGAGCTAACTAAGGCTCTCTTGGACTTCAGGCAGGCTAGCGTTCTTCACTAGCCTCCTGGTCATAGCTAGCAGCCAGGACTATCCAGCTGTATGTCAGGAGGAGGCCCTCAGCATATCTCTGGCTGGTGCCTTCTGACTTCTGTCTCCACAGACTCCTGACTCTGAACTCCCTCCTCCCTGTCTGGGCCTGGACATTTATACTAGGGGCTCCCTAACTAGGCCTGCTAAGCATTTACACAGGGGAACATTGCATACAACAACACATTAGAAAATGCATTAAGTGCATAATTAAATACAAGACACTGTCCCTGGTGAGTAGAAGTAACACGCAACCCAATTGACCCTTGTGTAGTGCCCACCTTTACCTAGTGGGACACTACAAAAGTCTGTTCTGGTCATCTGAAAGTAAAGGTCGAAGTCTGAGGCTGCACTACTGAGAGCTTCTCAAAATAACAGGTCCCTTTCTAAAGCTGAAGTGCCGACACCCCTGTAACGTAAGGTAGGCCCCCGTAAAAAGGGGAGACCTCCAAAATGAGTTGGCAAATCTCTCAAAACTCCTGACAACTCATGGAAAGGTTAGGGCTCATGCACACGACCGTTGGCGTTTTTGCGATCCGGAAAAGATGGATACTGACTGTGTGCATTTCGCAGAACAGAACATCCGGCTCCTAATAGAACAGTACTTTCCTTGTCCGTAATGCAGCCAAGAATAGGATATGTTCTATATTTTTTTGCAGGGCCGCAGAACGGACATACGGATGCAGACAGCACATGGTGTGCTGTCCACATCTTTTGCTGCCCCATTTGTACAGTGGCTGAGCCTGGTACTGCAGCTCAGACCACATTCACTAGAATGCAACTGAGCTACGCCTAGACCTTGAGACCGATGAAGGTGACTGGAGTGTCACGGCCTCTTCAAGCATGATCAAATTATAGGTGACATCCTCGGGCCCCATTAAACTAAAACCCTTGACCTATACTTTTTTTTTCACCTTTTTCTTTATTTATTTTTCTCGTTACCCCCATAGTAATAAGAACACAGAGACTTGAGTCGGATTTAATCGGCCACAGCAGTCATTTTATTAACCAAAAATACATAATAATTTTATTTTAACAATAATTAAAAAATAATTTAACCCAGACGAGGGAGGTCTTAGAAGCCCCAACATGTTTAAATTCACAAACCAAAAACTGGACAATCCACCTTGCCTCCATCCGTAGAACACCAGCTCGGAGCCACCAACTGATGGACGCCTCACCGACTAACCAAGTGCCCAATCCTGAGAGTCCAGTCCCACCATTGAGGCCCTCCCATTCTCAAGCACCAACCCATTCCACCAGCTCAGAGGACCTCCCGTCGCCAACAACGCGCAACTTGACCACTCTATAACCCTCAAGCTGGCGCATTTCTCCAAACCCCTAAGGCCCTCTCGCATTAAGGAGAACACCGTCTGCCCTCCAAAATTCCCCCACCTCCGACTCAAGTTCCCCATGCCTAACTGCCACTGCCCTGCTCTTGGCCACAAACCGCCCTGTTCACCTTTATACGGGCCCTGTTAACCCCTTCTACTGACCGCGTCTCCCTCCAGGTTTTCCTAGGAACAATGTCAGATCACACTGTTATTAACTGTCGAAACAATGACCAAAGCCTTAACAGATCAAATTTGATATCTCTGATCAGTTCCATTACCAGTCTAACTCCCAAATCATTGCATCCAACGTGAAGCACTAAAATGTCCGGAGACCTATCTAACCTCACAAAACGATTAACCTCCTTCAACACACTCCCCCACAACATACCTCGCGACCCCAGCCACTTCATGACTACGACTTCTCTCTTAAAACAGAATTTGCGTCCTTTCAGCCAAACATCTGCCCTCAGCGCCCCCCAGAAAACAAAAGAGTGCCCAAGGATCCAGACTAACGCTGGGGAAGAACCTACAATGAACCACAAAAAGAACACTTTACTATACATCCTGCCATAACTACCCCTTATAAACTACGTAGCCGCATGTAGGAACGAAACCTGATGGATTCCCATCTTCCAATTATTTTTATAAAATCGTCGCTCATCCCTAACCTAGCTGCCTCAGTTGATGCCCCAATTCTGAAGGAGTGACCCGTAAAGTCCGTTGGGTCCAGTCTCACCCCTAACAAACTGTTCCTAAAAACAGCCACAAATTGGAACCTTGAGAGAAACGACCCATTGCCATGTCTCAGAAGCGGGCCACAATCGAAACTCACACCTTCCCTATAAACCTGCAGACACCTCACGGGTCACAATGAACACTCCAGCACTGAAAATAAGGTAACATACCGCCCTCTGCCCTCTGTATCCGTCTTAGACGCCTGAAGCCTAACAACCACCCTGTTATAGAACAGAGCCACATCCTCCCCATAAAGACCCCCAGCAACGCTAACACTCTTGGACACCAACTCACCCAAACGAAACGCCCCAAAAAAGGCCATAGAAAAAGCCAACTGAAACAACCGAACTTCCCCTAAAGAACTACATAAAAATTGGTCTACAGGCTGAATTATTAACAGCAAAGCAAACGACACTGGCCGTCTTCGATCTTCTGTTCGCGTACCTCTCCTCCAACCCTTCAAAACTTGTCTCACAAGAAAAGCTTTAGTAACATCAGACATACCCCTTAACTTAAACCCGAATTCCAAGCCTGCAACACATTTGTTTAATTGTGCCACTGTCCAACCCTGCTTCTTGCCATGACCCAGGAATAACAGCAATGGTATTTCACCCTCGTCTACTCCCACCCCTACTGTTTCACACCACTGCTGCAACTCCCTCCAAGCTCTCCCATGTGTGGCCCAAGTAACTGCACTCAAAGAAGCCTGCAAAAGCCCTTCTACGGTACCTCCAAGAGCTCCTACAACGACCCCGGACATTTCATCCCTTCGGATTCTGCTTCCGGAGCCAACTGTCGAAACCGCTCCCACTGCAATCGAGAAAGGGCATCCGCAATGCAGTTAGAAACCCCAGGCACATGAACCACCCAGGCACATAAACCACGATAAACAGAGCAACACCAGGTGCTTCAATAAACGAACCACTGGAGGAGACGAGGCGGTCAAATCATTGATTGGCTGCACCACCCCAAGATTATCGCAATGAAAACACACCTTCCTGTTACTGAATCTATCGCCCCAGAGCACCATTGCAAGAACTATGGGAAAGAGCTCCAAGAGAGCCAAATTCCTAACCCACCCCCGTAAAACCCAGGATTCTGGCCACCGATCCGCACACCACTGGCCATTACAATATGTCCCAAAACTAACCCCCACAGCTGCATCCGTAAATAACTTGAAATCAAAACTATCTACCACATCTCCCATCACCAACGCTGTACCATAATTTTTTTTTCAAAAACCGACACAAACCTCCAAATCTTTCTTCAATTCTCGACCCAACCTGATAAAGTGATGTGGCGCAAGAACCCCAGCCGTAGCCACCGCCAACAGTTGACAAAAAATCCGACCCAATCCGACTCCATTTTTTCCGTATTTATCACTATACCTAAAAAACTAAATCCAGTCGCCAGACCCACAGTCTTATCTGCAGCTAACGGCACCCCAAAATACGCAAAAATCGACTGTAACGTAGACAACAAGAGAGAACAAACCCTCAAACCCGCCGGTCCTAAACACAGAAAATCATCCAAGTAATGGATAAAGGATGAACACCCCGCCACGTCCGCCACTACCCATTCCAAGAAAGAACAAAACGCTTCAAAATATGCACACGACACGGAACAACCCATCGGTAAACATCTCTCCACAAAATACCCCCCATCCCAAAAAGAACCCAACAGGTGTAAACTATCAGGGTTAACTGGGAGTAACCGAAAAGCTGCCTCAATATCGGTCTTAGCCAATAGGGTCCCTAGGCCCAATTTCCTAACCCATGCCACAGCCGCATCAAATGATGTATAGACCACTGAACAAAGTTCAGGATCGATACCTTCATTGACTGACGCCCCCTTTGGAAAAGACAGATGGTGTATAAGCCGAAACTTGTTCGGCTCCTTCTTGGGCACTAACCCCAGCGGCAACACCCTCAAGTTGACCAACGGTGGTTCCTCAAAAGGCCCATCCATCCTGCCAAAGAAACCTATTTTGCCAACTTTTCTGACACTATTTCCGGATACTCTAAAGCCGAGCGCAAATTTTTCTGCGATGAAACCATCGGCAATGGGTTCGACGGAATACTAAACCCACCCAAAAAACCTTTCCTTAACAATTCTGCTGCCTCCTGATTGGGATACCTATTTAAGTACACAGTACGAGGAGGAGAAAATAATAGAGTTGCGGCACTCACCAGGATGCAATCGGTAACTTTATTGAAGCTTGGAGCGGCCTGAGGAAGCGCGATCCCACGCGCGAAACGGCCGTCGCCGCCTGCAACAGTGTGTCCGCCCCTGGATCCCCAATGTATCTACTTCTAAGGAAGCTTCAATAAAGTTACCGATTGCATCCTTGTGAGTGCCGCAACTCTATTATTTTTTTCTCCTCGTACTGTGAACCTCTACTTGATGATCTTTGTTGCTGAGCACCGCGTACTGGATATCTTCATACCGCATGCAAGCTGCTTACAGAGGTTACACCAGTGGGGGCAGTGCCGCCGTGTTTCTTTCTCTCTCCTCGCCCTACCTATTTAAGTACCACTCCATCCTTTCCACCCCTACTGGAGTCAGACCCTTTTGCAGCGGCGTCCGACCCTCTTTGTCTGTAACCTTTGGAGCAACGATTGGCTCTGTGATTACCCCCGCAAGCTGTGCACTCATGCATAAACTTGCATTTTGCCCCAAACCTTCAGCTTACTTTGTTAAAGAGAAAGCACAATTGCAGCGCACTCAAGTTAGGTTTAGAAATGTTCCTGGGTGTTGTAGTGCAATCATGACACTAACCTGAGACGGCTGACTCTCTGCAAGGGCAGGTGATGATGAGAAATGTTCGTGACGCCAGTGCCAATTAAACGGTGGCACGCCGTTTGCTGATAGCAGGAATAACTGAGGAACCACGTGATGTTAAAGCAGAACTCAAACTTTAGTAGTCATCATTTAGGGACATTGTCGGAATCGCAGTTCCTTTGAAGACAGTTGATTTTCAATACAGTTGATGCAGGCAATATATATATATATATAGCAAGGTGACTTTAGAGTGTTAAACACAGGACTTGCAGTACAGGAGCTTGCACTCTATTCCTGACTGATCCTGGAACATAGAAACTCTTCTCCAAGGTCTAATGCCCTAGCTCTGGCGTATATCCTTGGTTTTAACTCTATCAAGTACCTCCTCTGTTGTCTTGAGTACCTCTTGCTTTTCTTGACTTGCCTCTGTCTCTCTCTCAGCTTCCTCAGGCTGATTAACTGTAGTGTTCCTGCTTCTGCGTATATGAATTCAGGAGGGGAACCTTCTCCTTGGATCTGGAACCCGGTTACAGGGACTGCATTACCCTCTCCTAGTCTGCAGGCTTCAGGCCTGGACTTGACTCTGACATTGTCTAATCTCTGGTTAGACTAGACTATCAACCTTAGACTCCCTTTCCCTTCCCTGACTGGGCCTTATATAGACTAGGGCTCCCTAGCTCCCTCTTGTGACTAAGAGCTGGAATAACACCCCTAGCAGGCCTGCACATGCAAATTTCACAGTAACAGGGAAGTACATAGCATTACATTATGAAGATGACTCATACCAACCTCCCCATAAATAAGGGGGACGACAGCACACAAGTGACCCTTCCGTAGTGACGGGCATTACAGTCCCCGTACACTACACAATCCTCTGACAGACGTTGCTGAAAGAGTGGACTGCCCTGACCCTCTTGTATCCCCCCGAAAGGACTGCCCTTGCCGCCCCGGCGCCGTCACTCTTAAACATAAACTAATATCTTTATGGTCCCACCTGATATTAGGGCGAACCGCCTTTCTCTGCCGGAATTGCTCATCATACCTGAGCCACCGTACACCCTGTACGCCTCCCTAATCGTGTCCAGACAACAAAAAACACTCGGGTATCTTTTTCCCAATGACACTCGCCAATATAGCATTCGCCTGTAACCAATTGGCGAAAGTGCGCGGGATGAGTCTATACTGGCGCTTTTCATCTTCTTCCTTTTTTCCTTCGACTATTCTTGACCTATCTAAGTTAAAACGTTTCAGGGGGAGAAGTGAAAAAATATCAACCTACTCCCCCTTCCATATACGCTCATGTACTTTCTGCTTTAAGTGAGCCCCTAACGGACCCTCACATAAAAACACACATAAACCTCCCCCTTTGCCGCATCATCCACCCTAGGCCTGTCCTCTTCACCCCCAACCTGGGTCTGCACCAACACTGATCACCCCACCCAAGACTGCAGGCCCCCTACAGCCACACTCAAAATCCGCACCTTCCCCCCAAGCCGGTAACGGGGACGAACCTGCTCCTCCTAATCCTGCAACCCAACCCGCAAGACTACTTAAAAACTGTCCCAATCCCCCAACTAGCTCCCCATGACCCCCCCAGTCCCCGGGCTGCTAACTTATGTCTGAAAAACTCCCCACAAGTTCTCACCTGGCTGCCCGGGCACTGTGAACCCCGCAGCCGCTGGTCCTGACGAACGATCCTTGTAAGCGACTCCACGGATTCTCCCGCTGTAAACGAACCGCTGGCGCCTGCACCCCAGACTAGGGTTGCCACCTTTCCCAACAAAAAATATCGGGCAAGTTAAGGTGTGGTTGTGGAGGCGTGGCTTAACACGGGGTGTGAAGTCGCTGTCATACTGTGGCTCCCCAGGAATATTAAAGCCCCCATTAGCACCCCCAGTAATAGTAATGCCCCATTAGTGCCCCCTCAGTAATAGTAATGCCCCTATTAGTGTGCCTAGTAAGAGTAATGGCCCTATTAGTGTGCCCCAGAATGAATAATGCCCCCTATTAATGCCCCCCAGTAAGAGTAATGCTCCCATTAGTGCCACCCATTAAGACTAATGCCCCCATTAGTGACCCCTGTTAGAGTAATGTGGCCCTCATCCCCGGGAACCGTCACTCGGGGCCGGCACACTGACTGTAGAGTGTTGTGTGAGAGTCCGCTAGCTTTCCTGGGCCCGGTAACGGAGACCGGGGAAGAGGGGAGGTGATAGGAAAGGAGCGCAGCAGAAGAGTCAGGGACGGGAGTAGCGCAGGCCCCCGGCTCGTCTCATAGTTATCCGGCCTGATCTGGGAGTAACAGCAGCTCATTTCCGGCGCGGCCGCCATGCTGTGGGGCGAGGGTTTGCTGCTCTCCTTCAGCAGCGTCTTCGTGCTCCTGCTCCTGACCACCCGCAGCCCCCAGCTCTCCGGCTTCCAATCCATCCTGACCGGTGGCCTCGTCCTCTTCAGGTTCGAGCCGGTCTCGGAGTGCCGACTGCTCACAGCTCGCTGCCGCTCACTCACCGCCAGCTGTCAGGAACGTGAGCGAGCAATTCAGACAGTCTGCACTGCAGTTTGAAATGAATCCTGTGCCCTGGTCTGAGAAAGGCTTGTACCCGGACTGTCCGGGTCATTCCCGTATGGGTGGCAACCCTACCCCAGACACGTCCATGCCGGGTGCGCTCTCCCCATCTTCAGACACTATCTTATCTTCCTGTTGTCCCAGGCCAGGAAACTCCTGCCAGTGAACTCTTGGAGCCCTGTGCCCTCTAGTGGCCACTCCTGGCACAGGCTCCGTCCTCATTCTGAGCTCTCTCCCTCGCTGAGCGGGAGTTCCTGCCACTAGGGGGGGGGCAAGGAACCTGCAGCTCCAGCTCCTGATACCTCGCAGCTTGCTGGTGAAGAGGGGGGGGGGGGGGCTGCCTCCATCTGGGGGCCACTGCGCACATGGATTCCTCCCACGCCAGGAGGATGATGTTAAAAGGCGGATATGCCCCCAATGTCTGATAGGTGCAGATCCCGACTCTGGGGCCCGCACAGCCGCACTTATCTCTAGATCAGAGCCCAAAAGGTGCATGTCAGCGGACTCTGCACGTGCCCTCTATCAGTGTGACAAAATTTTCCCAAAAAATATTTCCAACTTTTCGGAAGTCTCATAGAAATGAATGGCAAATGCAGCAACCGCTCCGTTCACTTCTATGGGGAGCAAATAGCCGAGTCTAGGCTCAGCGCTTTGGCGGTCCCATAGAAATAAATGGAGGGTGGCCACATATGCGCAATGCCCCCTCCTTCCTTTGTGGGCTCTATTCATGAGGTGGGACCCGCACCTATCGGATATTGGGGTACTTATATTGTCATTTCTTGCGGTGAAAGAGGGATTACAATGCGATCTCTGGGGGTGCTGCATGTCACTGTCAGCCCCATGTTCCTGTCAGGTCCACAATCGTCATGGAGACAAATCTCCATCAATACCTACCTCCTACCTGACCAGCGGTAAGATGCTTCTTACTCCTCATCACACCTTCTCACAGAACTTCTATTATTTTTAGCATTAATTTTACCTCATGTTCTTTACCTGCAGCATGGACACTAAGGGGCGCACACCGCTCTCGAGGTCCACTTTTCACTACAAACCAAAGATGGCGCTCGACTACAAGAAATACTACATTGACAGGTCCTTGCCTCAGAGAGTCAATGGCCGTCACAGAATTACCGGCATCACAGCCGCAACAGACTCCAAATCCAGTGTCTCAAGCACCACCCCTTCACTTCCCGCTAAGCGGTTGACCAATCAGAGATCACAGATGTTTTCCATCTCTCCCGCTTCACCTCACCAGTCTAAGCACCTGCACGCATGCGCAGTGAAGCGCCACTCTCCTGACTGAATGTCGCCTGAAGCTTCTGGTTGGGCACTGAGGTGACACAATACGGCGCAGGGAATACCTGTGAAGAGGCCATGACGGAGACAGGAACACTTTTGATTTACAATTCGGTTGTACCTATAAGGTTAATTTTTATGACATGCAAAGTTCTGTTACAATTTCACTAAAATGGTGTCAGAAACACGTCACTGCTGAGGCCACTGCTTGACTGCAGCGGAGCAAGTGACCATGTCCATCTGGAAGTGAACAAGCCGCGGAAAAGACGATGGATGCATGGGAGCCGGCATGCAGGATCAGAGCAGCAGGGAGCAGGAAAGTATTAATCTTGTACTTTGAAGCAGTATTATAGTAGTTATATTTTTGTACATAGGAGCAGTATTATAGTATTTATATTCTTGTACATAGGAGCAGTATTATAGTAGTTATATTCTTGTACATAGGAGCAGTATTATAGTAGTTATATTCCTGTACATAGGAGCAGTATTATGGTAGTTATATTCTTGTACATAGGAGCAGTATTATAGTAGTTATATTCCTGTACATAGGAGCAGTATTATAGTAGTTATATTCTTGTACATAGGAGGCAGTATTATAGTAGTTATATTCTTGTACATAGGAGGCAGTATTATAGTAGATATATTCCTGTACATAGGAGCAGTATTATAGTAGATATATTCCTGTACATAGGAGCAGTATTATAGTAGTTATATTCTTGTACATAGGAGGCAGTATTATAGTAGTTATATTCTTGTACATAGGAGGCAGTATTATAGTAGTTATATTCTTGTACATAGGAGCAGTATTATAGTAGTTATATTCTTGTACATAGGAGCAGTATTATAGTAGTTATATTCTTGTACATAGGAGCAATATTATAGTAGTTATATTCTTGTACATAGGAGCAGTATTATAGTAGTTATATTCTTGTACATAGGAGCAGTGTTATAGTAGTTGTATTCTTTGTACATAGGAGCAGTATTATAGTAGTTATATTCTTGTACATAGGAGCAGTATTATAGTAGTTATATTCTTGTACATAGGAGGCAGTATTATAGTAGTTATATTCTTGTACATAGGAGGCAGTATTATAGTAGTTATATTCTTGTACATAGGAGGCAGTATTATAGTAGTTATATTCTTGTACATAGGAGCAGTATTATAGTAGTTATATTCTTGTACATAGGAGGCAGTATTATAGTAGTTGTATTCTTTGTACATAGGAGGCAGTATTATAGTAGTTATATTGTTGTACATAGGAGCAGTATTATAGTAGTTATATTCTTGTATATAGGAGCAGTATTATAGTAGTTATATTCTTGTACATAGGAGCAGTATTATAGTAGTTATATTCTTGTACATAGGAGCAGTATTATAGTAGTTATATTCTTGTACATAGGAGGCAGTATTATAGTAGTTGTATTCTTTGTACATAGGAGGCAGTATTATAGTAGTTATATTGTTGTACATAGGAGCAGTATTATAGTAGTTATATTCTTGTATATAGGAGCAGTATTATAGTAGTTATATTCTTGTACATAGGAGCAGTATTATAGTAGTTATATTCTTGTACATAGGAGGCAGTATTATAGTAGTTATATTCCTGTACCTAGGAGGCAGTATTATAGTAGTTATATTCTTGTATATAGGAGCAGTATTATAGTAGTTATATTCTTGTACATAGGAGGCAGTATTATAGTAGTTATATTCTTGTACATAGGAGGCAGTATTATAGTAGTTATATTCTTGTACATAGGAGCAGTATTATGGTAGTTATATTCTTGTACATAGGAGGCAGTATTATAGTAGTTATATTCTTGTACATAGGAGGCAGTATTATAGTAGTTATATTCTTGTACATAGGAGGCAGTATTATAGTAGTTATATTCTTGTACATAGGAGGCAGTATTATAGTAGTTATATTCTTGTACATAGGAGCAGTATTATAGTAGTTATATTCTTGTACATAGGAGCAGTATTATAGTAGTTATATTCTTGTACATAGGAGCAGTATTATAGTAGTTATATTCTTGTACATAGGAGCAGTATTATAGTAGTTATATTCCTGTACCTAGGAGGCAGTATTATAGTAGTTATATTCTTGTATATAGGAGCAGTATTATAGTAGTTATATTCTTGTACATAGGAGCAGTATTATAGTAGTTATATTCTTGTACATAGGAGCAGTATTATAGTAGTTATATTCTTGTACATAGGAGCAGTATTATAGTAGTTATATTCTTGTACATAGGAGCAGTATTATAGTAGTTATATTCTTGTACATAGGAGCAGTATTATAGTAGTTATATTCTTGTACATAGGAGGCAGTATTATAGTAGTTATATTCTTGTACATAGGAGCAGTATTATAGTAGTTATATTCTTGTACATAGGAGGCAGTATTATAGTAGTTATATTCTTGTACATAGGAGGCAGTATTATAGTAGTTATATTCTTGTACATAGGAGCAGTATTATGGTAGTTATATTCTTGTACATAGGAGGCAGTATTATAGTAGTTATATTCTTGTACATAGGAGGCAGTATTATAGTAGTTATATTCTTGTACATAGGAGGCAGTATTATAGTAGTTATATTCTTGTACATAGGAGGCAGTATTATAGTAGTTATATTCTTGTACATAGGAGCAGTATTATGGTAGTTATATTCTTGTACATAGGAGGCAGTATTATAGTAGTTATATTCTTGTACATAGGAGGCAGTATTATAGTAGTTATATTCTTGTACATAGGAGGCAGTATTATAGTAGTTATATTCTTGTACATAGGAGCAGTATTATAGTAGTTATATTCTTGTACATAGGAGCAGTATTATAGTAGTTATATTGTACATAGGAACAGTATTATAGTAGTTATATTCTTGTATATAGGAGGCAGTATTATAGTAGTTATATTCTTGTACATAGGAGCAGTATTATGGTAGTTATATTCTTGTACATAGGAGCAGTATTATAGTAGTTATATTCTTGTACATAGGAGCAGTATTATAGTAGTTATATTCTTGTACATAGGAGCAGTATTATAGTAGTTATATTCTTGTACATAGGAGGCAGTATTATAGTAGTTATATTCTTGTACATAGGAGCAGTATTATAGTAGTTATATTCTTGTACATAGGAGGCAGTATTATAGTAGTTATATTCTTGTACATAGGAGGCAGTATTATAGTAGTTATATTCTTGTACATAGGAGCAGTATTATGGTAGTTATATTCTTGTACATAGGAGGCAGTATTATAGTAGTTATATTCTTGTACATAGGAGGCAGTATTATAGTAGTTATATTCTTGTACATAGGAGGCAGTATTATAGTAGTTATATTCTTGTACATAGGAGCAGTATTATAGTAGTTATATTCTTGTACATAGGAGCAGTATTATAGTAGTTATATTGTACATAGGAACAGTATTATAGTAGTTATATTCTTGTACATAGGAGGCAGTATTATAGTAGTTATATTCTTGTACATAGGAGCAGTATTATGGTAGTTATATTCTTGTACATAGGAGGCAGTATTATAGTAGTTATATTCTTGTACATTGGAGCAGTATTATAGTAGTTATATTCTTGTACATAGGAGGCAGTATTATAGTAGTTATATTCTTGTACATAGGAGGCAGTATTATAGTAGTTATATTCTTGTACATAGGAGCAGTATTATAGTAGTTATATTGTACATAGGAACAGTATTATAGTAGTTATATTCTTGTATATAGGAGCAGTATTATAGTAGTTATATTCTTGTACATAGGAGGCAGTATTATAGCAGTTATATTCTTGTACATAGGAGGCAGTATTATAGTAGTTATATTCTTGTACATAGGGGGCAGTATTATAGTAGTTATATTCTTGTATATAGGAGCAGTATTATAGTAGTTATATTCTTGTACATAGGAGGCAGTATTATAGTAGATATATTCTTGTACATAGGAGGTAGTATTATAGTAGTTATATTCTTGTATATAGGAGCAGTATTATAGTAGTTATATTCTTGTACATAGGAGCAGTATTATAGTAGTTAGATTCTTGTACATAGGAGCAGTATTATAGTAGTTATATTCCTGTACATAGGAGCAGTATTATAGTAGTTATATTCTTGTACATAGGAGGCAGTATTATAGTAGATATATTCTTGTACATAGGAGGCAGTGTTATAGTAGTTATATTCTTGTACATAGGAGGCAGTATTATAGTAGTTATATTCTTGTACATAGGAGCAGTATTATAGTAGTTATATTCTTGTACATAGGAGCAGTATTATAGTAGTTATATTCTTGTACATAGGAGGCAGTATTATAGTAGTTATATTCTTGTATATAGGAGCAGTATTATAGTAGTTATATTCTTGTACATAGGAGGCAGTATTATAGTAGTTATATTCTTGTACATAGGAGCAGTATTATAGTAGTTATATTCTTGTACATAGGAGCAGTATTATAGTAGTTATATTCTTGTACATAGGAGCAGTATTATAGTAGTTATATTATTCTTAACCATATTTCTTTTTATTGAGGTAAGGAAACAAGGCCACACGCCTACACAAGACATCAGTATCATAACATTTAAGAGTCACAATAGTTATCCAGCATACAAGTCATGTGTAAACAATACCAGCGAATATCATCTTCATCAGAAATATACATCACAAGAAACGAAAAGAAAAGAAAAAAGGGGGGAAGGGGGGGGGATAATAGGAAAGTGGAGGGAAGGGAACAGAGAAGGGAAGGGTTCCTGCTCTATCATGTGAAATTCCTATGTGATTTCCAAGGGGACCATAACTTTAGGAAGCAGTGGCGTGAGTTTGTTTCCCAATGCGCCAGTTCCTCAAAGCGGTAGATTTGATCTACCTTGTCCGTCCACATACTGAGATTTGGAGGGGAATCAGTTTTCCATAAAAAGGGAACTAGTAATCTAGCTGCTGTGATCAGCATTGTAGGGAGGTTGTTTTTGGCGGGAGTTAGCGTGTCATTAGGGCACCATAGTAAGATAAGTTTGGCATCCAATACTACTTTCGTTTTGCACACGCTATTGATCATTGATTCTATCAATTTCCAGAACGGCTGAATCTTATGGCAGAGCCACCAGATGTGTGATAATGAACCGGTTTCTATGCCACATCTCCAGCACACCTCAGGTACCTCCGAGTTAAGTTTGTGCAAGAATTCAGGAGTTTTATACCATCTACTTAGTAGCTTAAAAGAATTCTCCTGAACTCTCACACAACGGCTAAAGCCGTGAGAATGAGCCAAAACAAAGGCTCTCTCTGGTTCCGTCAGGGTCATAGAAAGCTCTTGCTCCCATGAGGCCACATAACCTAACTCTGGCGGTAAGGTGGAAAGCATTTCCTTATACATCTGGGATAATGGCCTAAGGGGAGGCCTAGGGGCCAGGACTTTCTTCTCAAGCCAAGAAGGGGAGCTATTACTAGCAAAGTTCACTACGCATAACTTGGTATCTCTCTTAAAATCTGCAAGGTGGAAAAAGGGAGCTGTCTTAATTTCGGGGCGATCCATTATTAAATCCCACTGCAAACTACCATCTGGGAGAAGGACATCCCGCAGGAACAGGCCAGCGAGCCTAGACCAAATCCCAGAGGGGTTTGACACAGAAGGATGAATATAGCTCTGTAACAATTTAAGAGGCATACAGGGGTTGGGGAAGCTAAACTGTTGGGATTTGACCATTTTAGACCATTCAACTAGCATTCCCTTCCAAACCGCGGAAGAGGCGTAATGATTGGCTGTAAAGGGTCTAATACCCCATAGAGTGAGCTGATCCTGGTTAGTGAGTAGTACAGATTCGAGCCGTGAGCAAAGGGAGCTAGGTTTGCGAGTCAGGGTGGCCACACATCTACATAACTGAACAGCAGTGTAATATGACTTTACATCAGGCATCCCAAAGCCTCCAAATTTCTTATCTCTAGTGAGAACAGAATATGCAATGCGTGGCGACTTGCCATTCCAGAGGAAGCGTGTGAACACTCGGCGGACTTCTGAGAAGTAAGAGTTCGGCAACCATATGGGAATGGCTTGCAGCAAGTAAAGAAATTTGGGGAGAATGAAAGTTTTCAGATAGTTTTTCCTCCCTATCCAAGAAACGAAAGGGAGTTTCAGATTCTGTAAATGAGTGCGAACCTCTTGCAGAAGTGGAGCATAGTTAAGGGAGGCTAGGTCCTGGATATTGGCGGAAACATGTGTTCCTAAAAACGTAATGTCTCTGGAGGCCCAGGCAAATGGGGTGGAGCGCTTTAGGCTATTAACTGTAGATTGGGGGCAAGAAATATTAAGTGCCATAGATTTCCCATAATTTATTTTGAAGTTGGATATGAATCCAAAATCCTCAAAAGTCTTCAACAACTTGGGCAAGGCTTCTGCAGGGTTGGAGGTCATAACTAAAAGGTCATCCGCGAATGCTGCAGTAACATGGGTTTGTGAACCAATTTGAAGGCCTCTAATGACAGGGTCCGATCTGATTTTACACAAAAGGGTTTCCATGACCAGCACAAATAGTGCCGGAGAGAGGGGGCACCCCTGTCTCGTCCCGTTGGTGATGCGAAATGGCGGGGATAACTCTCCATTGACTTTGACCATGGCAGAGGGGGCCGAGTAAAGGGTGTTGACAGCACTAATAAACTGGTCTGGGAGGCCAAACTTCGACAGGGTCCGTGACATGAAGAGCCAGCTGACCCTGTCGAAGGCTTTTTCCGCATCCGTGCTCACCAGGACTAAAGGCTTAGAGGATCTCTTGGCCCAATTCACAAGATGTAAAAGCCGCACCGTGTTCTCCGACCCCTGTCTGCCATGGACAAAACCTACCTGTTCCTCATGTACAATGTCAGGGAGGACCTCCTGAAGTCTGTTAGCCAGAATTTTCGCCCACCACTTCACATCATTATTAAGTAGAGATATTGGCCTATAGTTACTGCAGCATGTTGGATCTTTGTTTTCCTTATGGAGGACCGTAATGTGCGCCATTAAGGAATGAGGAGCGAGAGAACCCCCTGTCAGAAGGTAGTTGCACAAGTTCCTGAAACGTGGGATTAACACTTCCTGAAAAGTTTTGTAATATGCAATGGAGAATCCATCAGGGCCGGGGCTTTTACCTGATGGGATGGACATGAGGACCCTGTGAACCTCTGAGTCAGAAATAGGCTTAGTCAGGAGGGAAGTTTTTGATGGGGAAACAGAGGGAAGGTCTAGAGACTGCAAGAATTTATCAGTGGCCTCAGATAAATCCCCTGGGGTAGTCCCATTAGGGGGTGGCAAATTATATAAGGCCTCATAGAAGGTACAAAATGCCTTAGCGACATCTGGGGTAGACTTATGTACTTTGCCTTTGGAGTCTTTAATAGAGGAAACAAAGGAGTCAGAAAACTGCTTTTTGGCAATTGCCGACATCAATCTGTTTCCTCTATCCCCATGGGCATAGGCCTTGAATCGGGAACGAAGGACCAGCTTTGCTGAGGTGACATTCAATAAATTTTTTAGTTTTGTTCTGGCTTCAGTTAGTTCTGCTAGGGTGCTTATAGCCCGAGATTCTTTGTGGGAAGATTCTAGACGGGTTATGGTCGCCAGTAAGGCGTCTAGCGCTAATGTTTTTTGTTTTTTCACGAACGCTCCCAAAGCTATAAGTTCCCCCCTTAGGACCACCTTATGGGATTCCCATAATATAGAAGGAGAAGGAGGTGAATCTGGGGTATCATTAAATTCAAAAAATTCAGATATTGAGGCCTTAATTTTATCTGCATGTCTAGGGTCTAGAATCAGGGTATCATTAAGACGCCACAAGCGCTTCTTTTTCTGTGGTCCAGACAGGGAAAAGTTAACAATGACAGGGGCATGGTCGGATAATGTTATATTACCTATCCGGGCTCCAGAGACATTACGAATATGAGAGCTAGACAGGAAAATGTAATCCAATCTGTGGAAAGATAATTTGGCATGTGAGTAAAAAGTATAATCACGGCCATTGGGGTTCAAGGCCCGCCAGACATCCAATACTTTAAGTTTCCTCAGAGAAATTTTTAATCTTTTCAAGAGCCTGTAAGAAATGGAGGGTTTACCCGCCGAGGTGTCCACTGCTGGCTCCAGGGCCACATTGAAGTCGCCCCCCAAAACTAATAAGCCCTCTGAGAAGGAGGATAACGCCGCAAGGGTCTGAACGAGCCATGGTACTTGGCCTTTATTGGGAGCGTACAAGTTAGCAAAGGTCACTAGAGATTCACCCAGTGAGCCCTTTACAAAAACGTATCTGCCCTCAGGGTCTGCTGAAATAGCTGAGTGCTTAAAGGGGAGGCATTTTTGTACAGCAATACTAACCCCTCTGCTGGTGGAGTCATGAGTACTATGAAACCACTGGACAAATTTCTTAGGAGGAAGTTTAGGAATTTTGCCCGTTCTGAAGTGGGTCTCTTGCAAAAAGGCCACAGAGACCTTATCCTTCAGGAGGAGAGATAGTGTTTGAGACCTTTTACATGGCTCGTTCAGCCCGTGCGCGTTCAGTGAGGCGACCACAATTGATGACATTTCAGTGTATATTCAAGGAAGAAATAACATGATAAACCCATGGATGAGCTACATATCATATAGTATACATGACCAGAGTGGGAAAGGTAAAGGAAATGCGGGGAGGAAAACACAAATAGTACAAAATAAAAAAGAAACAACATTCTAGACTGGTAACGGCCCAGTTCAGACATAATAATCATTTAAAGAAGGAGGGATGCTCCACCTATCACCTATCCAAGACAGGTTGGATCGGCGAGGGGGCAAGTAAAGCACCCTGTGGTCTATGAAAAAAAAGACCAACAACAAAAAGTACAAAAAGTACAACCAGCTCCAGTGACTAACCGGTCATTGCCCTTCAGGTGGGGAGCTAAAATCTCAGTCCAGAGATAACGTCCAGCACAGGATAGAGAAACAATCATTTCTGCATCTATTGCATATTTTAGTAATGAGCATGTAAAGAACAAAGAACAAACAAACAGGCCCCAAATGAGCAGGGGTAGAGGCCAGATCAACCTTTAACATAGCTGTATACTGAAAGTTGAAAAACAAAAATCTCCAACTTAAATTGGATAGAACTATCAGGAGCTTATAAACTTAGCTGAAAGTGACAAACGTCCCATAAATCAGGTAGGGGCCCTCTCCATCTTGCCTTTTCCCGGGCGCTCCGATCTGCCCGATGAGGCCTTCTGCCAGGCCGAAACACGTGGTGGGACGGGTAGGGGGCCATCTTGGTCCGCCGGCAACCATGAAGGAATGTCCACAGGAGGGACATCTAGCGAGTTCCAGACCGAAGCTAGATCCGCCGGAGATCTTATGGTAAGCAATTTACCGTTTCTGGAGACAGCGAGCCCAAAGGGGTAAAGCCACCGAAATGGCGTAGAGGTTTTCCTCAGGACATCCAGAAGTGGCTTCAGCAGGCGCCGCTTCGCCAAAGTAGATGGCGCCAAATCTTGGTACATCTGGAATGGTGTGCCTTCATATTCAAGTACCTCCATCTCTCTCTGCTTTTTCAGGAGGGCCGCAGTGTCCACAAAACTTAACAGGCCACAGATGACGTCGCGTGGAGGTTCCTGTGGCTTAGGCCTGGGGCGCAGCGCCCTGTGTATCCGCTCCACGACTATTCCTGCCGCTCTATCAGGATCCAGCAACATGGAGAAAATTTCGCGCGCCACTGTCGGTAGGGCCTCAGCCGCAATCGATTCAGGTAAGCCGCGGATACGGATGTTGCGCCTACGGCTACGATTCTCCTGGTCTTCAAGCTTTAAGAAGGCCTCATTCAGCAAGTTCCTATGCGCCGCCAGGGTTTCCGAAGTTTTACCTTCATAGGCAATGATTGAATCCTGTGCTGCCTCTAACGCCACCACTCTCTGACCCAGATGCCTCAGGTCATCCTTTATATCTGATAAGTCCTGTTTAATAGGAGAGAGGGCTGCTTCCAGTACGCGCCGGAGGGTTTTCTCCGACATAGGAGGATCTCTGGGTCTCCTGTCTGAGATATCAGAGCCGCTGCATGCATCGGAGAGGTCCCCTATATCAGAGTCATGAGCCGTGGATTCCGCCATATTTGGGCCCTTCTGAGTCACAAGCCTTGGCGTTTTCCGGAGAAATTTCTCCATCTCCGGTTGTCTGGTATGTCTCGGGGTCGTCTCTGTGCTTCCTCTAACCTTGTCTTTGCCAGGTTTCCCCATAATAAATCGGGTTTATAAGCTTAATTAGGGCAAATGAGCCGGTTTGCTGGAGGAGCTCAAGCTCGTGCGGCCATTCAGCAGCGTGGCTAGGCTCCGCCCCATAGTAGTTATATTATTGTACATAGGATCAGTATTATAGTAGTTATATTCTTGTATATAGGAGCAGTATTATAGTAGTTATATTCTTGTACATAGGAGCAGTATTATAGCAGTTATATTCTTGTACATAGGAGCAGTATTATAGTAGTTATATTCTTGTACATAGGAGCAGTATTATAGTAGTTATATTCTTGTACATAGGAGCAGTATTATAGTAGTTATATTCTTGTACATAGGAGTAGTATTATAGTAGTTATATTCTTGTACATAGGAGCAGTATTATAGCAGTTATATTCTTGTACATAGGAGGCAGTATTATAGTAGTTATATTCTTGTACATAGGAGCAGTATTATAGTAGTTATATTCTTGTACATAGGATCAGTATTATAGTAGTTATATTCTTGTACATAGGAGCAGTATTATAGTAGTTATATTCTTGTACATAGGAGCAGTATTATAGTAGTTATATTCTTGTACATAGGAGGCAGTATTATAGTAGTTATATTCTTGTACATAGGAGCAGTATTATAGTAGTTATATTATTGTACATAGGAGGCAGTATTATAGTAGTTATATTCTTGTACATAGGAGGCAGTATTATAGTAGTTATATTCTTGTACATAGGAGCAGTATTATAATAGTTATATTCTTGTACATAGGAGCAGTATTATAGTAGTTATATTCTTGTACATAGGAGCAGTATTATAGTAGTTATATTCTTGTACATAGGAGCAGTATTATAGTAGTTATATTCTTGTACATAGGAGGCAGTATTATAGTAGTTATATTCTTGTACATAGGAGGCAGTATTATAGTAGTTATGTTCTTGTACATAGGAGCAGTTTTATAGTAGTTATATTCTTGTACATAGGAGCAGTATTATAGTAGATATATTCTTGTACATAGGAGGCAGTATTATAGTAGTTATATTCTTGTACATAGGAGCAGTATTATAGTAGTTATATTCTTGTACATAGGAGGCAGTATTATAGTAGTTATATTCTTGTATATAGGAGCAGTATTATAGTAGTTATATTCTTGTACATAGGAGGCAGTATTATAGTAGATATATTCTTGTACATAGGAGGTAGTATTATAGTAGTTATATTCTTGTATATAGGAGCAGTATTATAGTAGTTATATTCTTGTACATAGGAGGCAGTATTATAGTAGTTATATTCTTGTACATAGGAGGCAGTATTATAGTAGTTATATTCTTGTACATAGGAGCAGTATTATAGTAGTTATATTCTTGTACATAGGAGGCAGTATTATAGTAGTTATATTCTTGTACATAGGAGCAGTATTATAGTAGTTATATTCTTGTACATAGGAGCAGTATTATAGTAGTTATATTCTTGTACATAGGAGCAGTATTATAGTAGTTATATTCTTGTACATAGGGGGCAGTGTTATAGTAGTTATATTCTTGTACATAGGAGCAGTATTATAGTAGTTATATTCTTGTACATAGGAGCAGTATTATAGTAGTTATATTCTTGTACATAGGAGTAGTATTATAGTAGTTATATTCTTGTACATAGGAGCAGTATTATAGTAGTTATATTCCTGTACATAGGAGGCAGTATTATTGTCACGGGGTTCCGAAGGTGCACTCGGTCCCCCATCGCCCGAAGAACTGTTGCTTAGCTTTGGGAATGAGGATCTGTGTCTGACCTCATTCCCAGGGCGGCTTTACTAGCTGGGTGGCTCCCTGCTCCTAAGTCTGCCTTGAGCGCCGAGCTGATCACTCGGTGCTCGACTGGTTGGTCTGTCGGTCATGTGACGCTGGCCACGTCACATGACCCTCACTCCCCACTATAAATACAGGCAGCCTGCTGGCTACAGGTTGCCTGTTAATTTCTAGGTTCCTGGCTATTTGTTGGACTGCTGAATACTTACCTGATCCTGTTCCTTGACCATCCTTTTGCCTGATCCTCCTGTACTGCGCATCCGTCCTGGTATTGTGACCTCGGCTCCCACCTGACTACTCTCTTAGGACTCCTCTTGTACTTCTCTGCTCTCCTGGTATTTGACCCCGGCTTCTCCTGACCATTCTTTGCTTAATCCTTTGTACTTTGTAGCTTTCCTGGTATTGACTCGGTCCATTCACGTCCTGTTGTTTGTCTGTCTGTCATCCCTGCACTTATTCCAAGTTAGGGATTGCCGTCCAGTTGTCCCCTGTCATTAGGACTCGCAAGGCAAGTAGGCAGGGCCAGGGGTAAGGGTGGAGCGCAGTGGTCACTTCTCTCCCCCCCTGTGTGTGTGTGTACGCGACCGTTACAGATTAACAGGCCCAATAACCACTGTATTATGAATCCTCTGGTGACTCTGACTGACTATGTCTCTATTCTGACGCAGATGGTGCAGGAGTTAGGGGAAAAACTCAGCTCTTTTGAGTTAGGGCAAGGTTCTTCCACTCCTCAGGCCTCCAGTCCGCATTTTGAGCCCCAGATTGAGCTCCCAGAAACCTTTTCTGGAGACCGGAAGAAGTTTCTCTCTTTTAAGGAGAGTTGCAAACTTTACTTCCGTTTGCGCCCCGTGTCCTCTGGGCCCGAGAGTCAACGCGTGGGCATTATCATTTCCCGATTACAGGGTGATCCCCAGGACTGGGCGTTCTCTTTACCTGCTGGCGCCAGTTGTTTATATTCTGTGGAGGGGTTCTTTCAGGCCCTAGGTACCCTCTATGATGAACCAGACAGGGCTCTAGTAGCCGAGACGGCTCTAAAGGCACTGGTTCAGGGCAATTTACCAGCGGAGGATTATTGCACCCAATTCAGAAGGTGGTGTGTCCCCTCAGGATGGAACGAACCAGCCCTGAAGAGTCAGTTCAGGTCAGGTCTGTCTGATAAATTAAAGGATCTTCTGGTCAGTTATCAACTTCCAGAGACCTTAGAGGAGATGATGACCCTTGTTGTCCGACTTGACCGACGGGTTAGAGAGAGACGACAGGAACAACAGTTCTCTTCCCAGATGGTGGTCCAGCCAGAGGCCTATCCCAGAGACAATGCTGAGGTCTCCACCGAGGAACCCATGCAGGTTGGCATGACCCGAGGGAATCTTCGCCGCAGACGTGGAGAATGCTTTTACTGTGGAGATTCTGACCATTGGATCAACCAGTGTCCTAAGAAGGTCCTCTCTGTCAAGTCTCCTAAGGCAAGGCAACCTAAAGACCAGGTACACCCTGAATTTTCTAAATGTAAGCTTTCGGTACCCATTACGATTTCTCTGGGAGTAGATAAATGGCCGAGTAAGGCCTTTATTGATTCTGGCTCAGCGGCTAGCTTTATTGACTCTGAGTATGCTGTAAGATTGGGTATTCCTATGTTTGCCTTACCAACTCCTATCCATGTCATGGCTATTGATGCTACTCCTCTTATTGGTGGTACGGTGAGCTTATGTACCTAATCTGAGACCATGTGCCTTCTTCTCCAGGAAATTCTCTCCCACGGAGAGAAACTACGACATAGGGAATAGGGAGCTGCTGGCCATTAAATGGGCATTTGAGGAGTGGAGGCATTTTCTGGAGGGGGCAAGGCATTGTGTAACTGTTGTCACTGACCATAAAAACCTTATGTTTCTCGAGTCTGCTAAGAGGTTGAATCCCCGTCAAGCCAGATGGGCTCTGTTTTTTACTCGTTTTGATTTTTCCATCACGTTCAGGCCGGGAAGTAAAATGTGAAGGCGGACGCATTATCTCGGAGCTTCCAGGCTTTTCAACCTACTGAGGTACCACCTGAATCCATCCTACCAGCAAAAATCTTCTTAGCAGCTCTTACCCAGGATATCTCGGCTCGCATTAGGTCGGAACAACATCTGGCACCGGTCCCCCACCCCGACAGATAAGTTGTTTGTTCCCGTACAATTTCGTCTCCAGCTGTTGGGTGAGTGTCACGATTCTGCCTTTTGTGGACATTCGGGTGTTGAGGGCACTAAGGATCTGGTTTCTAGATCTTATTGGTGGCCCACTCTAACTAGGGATGTCAAGTCCTATGTGTCAGCCTGTGAGGTTTGTGCCAGGTCCAAGACACCTAGGACTCGCCCTGCTGGTAACCTACGACCCCTACCCATTCCCAGTAGACCCTGGTCCCATATCTCGATGGACTTTATAACTGACCTACCGCCGGCGGAGGGTAAGACTGTAGTGTGGGTAGTGGTGGATAGGTTTAGCAAGATGGTCCATTTCATTCCCCTGTCTAAACTCCCAAATGCCAAAACCCTGGCGTCTATTTTTGTGAAAGAAATTGTTCGATTGCATGGTATCCCGGAAAATATTGTTTCTGACAGGGGTGTGCAGTTTGTGTCCAAATTCTGGAGGGCCTTCTGTCAAAAATGTAAAATTTCATTGTCTTTTTCCTCTGCCTACCACCCTGAGAGTAATGGGCAGACTGAACACCTTAATCAGTCTGTCGAACAATTCTTGAGGTCGTATGTTGCTGATGACCAGCAATTATGGGTGAAATTTCTTCCATTGGCTGAATTTGCTTTGAATAACCGTGTCAATTCTTCCGCCTGGGTCTCCCCTTTCTTTTGTAACCATGGTTTTCATCCCCGTTTTCATTCTGGGTCGTCCGTCTCCTCCTCTAACCCTGAAGCGGATAAACTCTCCTCCGAACTGTGCACAGTTTGGGCCCGGGTTCAATCGAACCTAGAAAAGGCTCAATGTTCTCAGAAACTCAAGGCCGATAGGAGACGTTCAAGGGGGGTAAACTTTCAGGTTGGGGATAAAGTATGGTTGTCCTCCAAGAATCTATCTCTCAAGGTAACTTCTAAAAAATTTGCTCCTCGTTTTACTGGACCATATAAGATCACGGAAGTGATTAACCCGGTATCTTTTAGGTTGGAGCTGCCCGAGTCATTCCACATTCATAATGTGTTCCATAAATCTCTGCTTAAAAAATATTTTGAACCGGTAGTACCATCAAAAGCCTCGCCTCCGCCGGTTCTTGTTAATGATGCTGTCGAATATGTGGTGTCTAAAATAGTGGATGTCCGGAAGGTGCGTAATTCCTTGCAGTACCTGATTCACTGGAAGGGGTATGGACCTGAAGAGAGATCTTGGGTACCTGCCAGGGAGGTTCATGCTCCTAGACTTGTTCGTAAATTTCATTTAGAACACCCTGAAAAGCCATAGCCTGAAGTCTTGGGTCCGGTGGCCCCTCGTAAAAGGGGGGGTACTGTCACGGGGTTCCGAAGGTGCACTCGGTCCCCCATCGCCCGAAGAACTGTTGCTTAGCTTTGGGAATGAGGATCTGTGTTTGACCTCATTCCCAGGGCGGCTTTACTAGCTGGGTGGCTCCCTGCTCCTAAGTCTGCCTTGAGCGCCGAGCTGATCACTCGGTGCTCGACTGGTTGGTCTGTCGGTCATGTGACGCTGGCCACGTCACATGACCCTCACTCCCCACTATAAATACAGGCAGCCTGCTGGCTACAGGTTGCCTGTTAATTTCTAGGTTCCTGGCTATTTGTTGGACTGCTGAATACTTACCTGATCCTGTTCCTTGACCATCCTTTTGCCTGATCCTCCTGTACTGCGCATCCGTCCTGGTATTGTGACCTCGGCTCCCACCTGACTACTCTCTTAGGACTCCTCTTGTACTTCTCTGCTCTCCTGGTATTTGACCCCGGCTTCTCCTGACCATTCTTTGCTTAATCCTTTGTACTTTGTAGCTTTCCTGGTATTGACTCGGTCCGTTCACGTCCTGTTGTTTGTCTGTCTGTCATCCCTGCACTTATTCCAAGTTAGGGATTGCCGTCCAGTTGTCCCCTGTCATTAGGACTCGCGAGGCAAGTAGGCAGGGCCAGGGGTAAGGGTGGAGCGCAGTGGTCACTTCCCTCCCCCCTGTGTGTGTGTGTACGCGACCGTTACAATTATAGTAGTTATATTCTTAACCATATTTCTTTTTATTGAGGTAAGGAAACAAGGCCACACGCCTACACAAGACATCAGTATCATAACATTAAGAGTCACAATAGTTATCCAGCATACAAGTCATGTGTAAACAATACCAGCTATTATCATCTTCATCAGAAATATACATCAAAAGAAAAGAAAAGAAAAGGGGGGGGGGGAATGGGGGAGACAATAGGGTAGGTTGGGGGAAAAAAACTGAGAAAGGAAGAGTTCCTGCTCTATCATGTGAAATTCCTATGTGATTTCCACGGAGACCATAGCTTTAGGAAGCAGTGACGTGAGTTTGTTTCCCAGTGCGCCAGTTCCTCAAAGCGGTAGATTTGATCTACCTTGTCCGTCCACATACTGAGATTTGGAGGGGAGTCAGTTTTCCACAAAAAGGGAACTAGTAATCTAGCTGCTGTGATCAGCATTGTAGGGAGATTATTTTTGGCAGGGGTTAGCGTGCTGTTAGGGCACCACAGTAGGACAAGTTTGGCATCCAAGACGACTTTGGTTTTGCAAACGCTATTGATCATTGATTCTATCAATTTCCAAAACGGCTGAATCTTATGGCAGAACCACCAGATATGTGATAGTGAACCGGTTTCTATGCCACATCTCCAGCACACCTCGGGTACCTCAGGATTAAGTTTGTGTAAGAATTCAGGAGTTTTATACCATCTACTTAACAGCTTGAAAGAATTCTCCTGAACTCTCACACAGCGACTGAAGCCATGAGAATGAGCCAAAACAAAGGCCCTCTCTGGATCCGTCAGGGTCATAGAAAGCTCTCGTTCCCATGAAGACACATAACCAAACTCTGGTGGTAAGAAGGAAAGCATTTCTTTATACATCTGGGATAATGGCCTAAGAGGAGGCCTAGGGGCCAGGACTTTCTTCTCAAGCCAAGAAGGGGAGCTACTACTAGCAAAGGTTCCAAGGCATAACTTGGTATCTCTCTTAAAATCTGCCAAATGGAAAAAGGGAGCTGTCTTAATTTCGGGGCGGTCCATTATTAAATCCCATTGTAAACTACCGTCTGGGAGAAGGACATCCCGCAGGGACAAGCCAGCGAGCCTAGACCAAATCCCAGAGGGGTTTGACAGAGAATGGTGAATATAGCTCTGTAACAATTTAAGAGGCATGCAGGGGTTAGGGAAGCTAAACTGCTGGGATTTGACCATTTTAGACCATTCTACTAGCATTCCTTTCCAAACCGGGGATGAGGCGTAATGATTAGCTGAAAAGGGCCTAACACCCCATAGAGTGAGCTGATCTTGGTTGGTGAGTAGTACAGATTCGAGCCGTGAGCAAAGGGAGCTAGGTTTGCGGGTCAAGGCAGCTACACATCTACATAACTGAACAGCAGTATAATATGACTTTATATCAGGCATCCCAAAGCCTCCAAACTTCTTATCTCTAGTGAGAACAGAATAGGCAATGCGTGGCGACTTGCCATTCCAGAGAAAGCGCGTGAACACTCGGCGGACCTCTGAAAAGTATGAATTTGGCAACCATATAGGAATGGCTTGCAGCAAGTAAAGAAATTTGGGGAGGATGAAAGTTTTCAGATAGTTTTTCCTCCCTATCCATGAAACAAAAGGGAGTTTCAGATTCTGTAAATTGGTGCGAACCTCTTGCAGAAGTGGAACATAGTTAAGGGATGCTAGGTCCTGAATATTGGCCGAAACATGCGTTCCCAAAAACGTAATGTCTCTGGAGGCCCAGGCAAATGGGGTGGTACGTTTAAGACTATTAACTACAGATTGGGGGCAAGAAATATTAAGTGCCATGGATTTTCCATAATTTATTTTGAAGTTGGATACAAATCCAAAGTCCTCAAAAGTATTCAACAACTTGGGCAAGGCTTCTGCAGGGTTGGAGGTCATGACTAAAAGGTCATCCGCGAATGCTGCAGTAACATGGGTTTGTGGGCCAATCTGAAGGCCTCTAATAACAGGGTCCGATCTAATTTTACACAAAAGGGTTTCCATTACCAGTACAAATAGTGCCGGGGAGAGGGGGCACCCCTGTCTTGTCCCGTTGGTGATGCGAAATGGTGGGGACAATGCTCCATTGACTTTGACCATGGCAGAGGGGACAGAATAAAGGGTGTTGACAGCACTGATAAACTGGTCCGGGAGGCCAAACTTCGACAGGGTCCGCGACATAAAGTGCCAGCTGACCCTGTCGAAGGCTTTTTCCGCATCCGTGCTCACCAGGACTAAAGGCTTAGAGGATCTCTTGGCCCAATTCACAAGATGCAGAAGCCGCACCGTGTTCTCCGACCCCTGTCTGCCATGGACAAAACCTACTTGTTCTTCATGCACAATGTCAGGGAGAACATCCTGAAGCCTGGTAGCCAGAATTTTCGCCCACCACTTCACATCATTATTAAGCAAAGATATTGGCCTATAGTTACTGCAGCATGTTGGATCTTTGTTTTCCTTATGGAGGACAGTAATGTGCGCCAATAAGGAATGAGGAGCGAGAGAACCCCCTGTCAGAAGGTAGTTGCACAAGTTCCTGAAACGTGGGATTAAAACTTCCTGAAAGGATTTATAGTATGCAATGGAAAATCCATCAGGGCCGGGGCTTTTACCTGACGGGATAGACATGAGGACCTTGCGAACCTCTGAATCAGAAATAGGCTTAGTCAGAAGGGAAGCTTTTGATGAGGATACAGAGGGA
The DNA here is from genome assembly GCF_905171765.1 of Bufo bufo. Classification (NCBI taxonomy): domain Eukaryota; kingdom Metazoa; phylum Chordata; class Amphibia; order Anura; family Bufonidae; genus Bufo; species Bufo bufo. Next base: position 433,063,423 of record NC_053394.1, on the reverse strand, counting down.
AGGTCTAGAGACTGCAAAAATTTGTCAGTGGCCTCGGATAAATCTCCAGGGGTAGTCCCATTAGGGGATGGCAAATTATATAAGGCCTCATAAAAGGCGCAAAATGCCTTGGCGACATCTGGGGTAGATTTATGTATTTTGCCCTTGGAGTCTTTAATAGAGGAAACAAAGGAGTCAGAAAGCTGCTTCTTGGCAATTGCCGACATCAGTCTATTTCCTCTATCCCCATGAGCATAGGCCTTGAATCGGGAACGTAGGACCAACTTTGCTGAGGTGACATTCAGTAAATTTTTTAATTTTGTTCTGGCTTCAATTAGCTCTGCTAGGGTGCTTATAGCCCGAGATTCCTTGTGAGAAGATTCCAGACGAGATATGGTCGCCAATAAGGCGTCCAGGGCTAGTGTCCTTTGTTTTTTCACAAAAGCGCCTAAAGCAATAAGTTCCCCCCTTAGGACCACCTTATGGGATTCCCACAGTATAGAAGGAGAAGGAGGTGAATCTGGGGTGTCATTAAGCGCGAAAAATTCAGATATTGAGGCCTTAAGTTTACCTGTGTGTCTAAGATCTAAGATCAGGGTATCATTGAGACGCCACAAGCGCTCCTTTCTCTGTGGTCAAAAGTTAACAATGACAGGGGCATGGTCGGATAATGTTATATTACCTATCCGGGCTCCAGAGACATTAAGCACATGCGAACCAGACAGGAAAATATAATCCAATCTGTGGAAAGATAGTTTAGCATGTGAGTAAAATGTATAATCTCGGCCATTGGGGTTCAAGGCCCGCCAGATATCTAATACTTTAAGTTTCCTCAGAGAGATTTTCAGTCTTTTCAAGAGCCTATAAGATACAGAAGGTCTACTCGCCGAGGTGTCCACCGCTGGCTCCAGGGCAACATTGAAGTCGCCCCCCAATTCTAGTAAGCCCTCAGAGAAGGAGGACAACGCATTAAGGGTCTGAACGAGCCATGGTACTTGGCCTTTATTGGGAGCGTACAAGTTAGCAAAGGTCACTGGAGATTCGCCCAGTAAACCCCTTACAAAAATGTACCTGCCCTCTGGGTCTGCTGAGATGTCCGAGTGTTTAAAGGGGAGACATTTATGAATAGCTATACTAACCCCTCTACTGGCGGAATCATGAGTACTGTGAAACCACTGGACAAATTTCTTAGGGGGAAGTTTAGGAATTTTGCCCGTCCTGAAATGAGTCTCTTGCAAAAAGGCCACAGAGACCTTATCTTTCAGAAGGAGAGATATTGTTTGAGACCTTTTACATGGCTCGTTCAGCCCGTGCGCGTTTAGTGAGGCGACTACTATAGAGGACATTACTGCATACATTCAGGTGAATAAATGCATAATACATCCATGGAAGTATGAAAGAGCACACAGATGATATGAGCAGGAGAAGGGGAAGAAGGTGAGGGAAACACAAAAGAACAAAAAATTAATGAGAGAACATTAAACATGTCAAGCTGACAAGCGAATATCTCAGACAAAACACCCATCCGAGGAGGGGTTGGTACTCTACCTAACACCAGCCAAGACAGGGTTGGACTGGCGAGGGGGCAAGTAAAGCACCTATGGTCTGAACAAAAGAGACCAAAAACAAAAAATGTGTCCAGCATCTTAATCCGTCCGGACATCACCCTGCAATGAGGAACAGAATACGTTGTCCCAAAGGTAGCGTCCCATAACAGCAGTGAAACGGCACAGATCCGTTTATGCATCATATGAGAACATTAAGCCCAATTAAGAGATAGGCCACAAAAATAAAACATTGAAAACGTAGAAAACATTGAAAACAATAAAATGTAGAAAGGCCAAGTCCGCCTTTAGTAACCCGTATAACATGGAGGTGAGCAACAGTCATCTCCTATTCTGGGGAGATAGAAATATCAGCGAAGTATGCTTACGAGCACATCTAATCAGGTGGGATCTCTATCCATCCTGCCGCGTCCCGAACGATCCGACTTGCCCTCAGACGCTGTTTGCCAAGCGGTCACACGAGGTGGTATGGGAAGGGCGCCATCTTGGTCAGCCGGTAACCATGAGGGGATTTCCATCGGAGGAACGTCCAGGGACCGCCAGACAGAATCCAGGTCAGCAGGTGAGCGCACGGTGAGTAGCTTACCATTCCTGGAGATCGCCAACCCAAAGGGGTATAACCAGCGGAATGGGGTCGAGGTTTTCCTCAGGATTTCCAGGAGAGGCTTGAGAAGGCGCCGTTTGGCCAAGGTGGATGGCGCGATGTCCTGGAACATCTGGATCGGGGTATTTTCATATTCCAGTACCTCCATTTCTCTTTGGCTTTTAAGGATGGCTGCGGTATCAACATAGCTCAATAAGCCGCAGATTACATCACGTGGCGGTTCTTGCAGTTTAGGCCTGGGGCGTAACGCCCTGTGTATGCGTTCCACCACGATTCCCGCCGCTCTGTCAGGATCAAGCAGCTTGGAAAACAATTCACGCGCCACTGTCGGTAAGGCCTCCGCTGAAAACGACTCAGGTAGGCCGCGGATGCGGATATTGCGCCGGCAGCTGCGGTTTTCTTGATCTTCCAATTTCAGGAAGGCATCGTTCAGTAAGGCCTTATGAGACGCCAGCACCTCTGACGCTTTACCTTCATAGGTCATAATGGCCTCCTGAGTGGCTTCTAACGCCACCACTCTCTGCCCCAGATGCTTCATGTCGTCCTTAATATCAGACAGGTCTTGTTTCAAAGGCGAGAAGGCAGATTCAAGGACCCGACGCAGGGTACGTTCTGAGAGAGGTGGGTCTCTGGGTCTCTTATCCGAGACATCGGAGCCGCTGCCTGCATCTGACATTTCCCCGGCGTCAGAGTCTTGTGCAGCAGACGTCGCCATGTTGGGGCCTTTCTGCGCGGTAAACCTCGACGTTTTCCGAAGAAACTCGTGCTCGTGCGGCCATTCAGCAGCGTGGCTAGGCTCCGCCCCCTATAGTAGTTATATTCTTGTACATAGGAGCAGTATTATAGTAGTTATATTCTTGTAGATATGAGCAGTATTATAGTAGTTATATTCTTGTACATAGGAGGCAGTATTATAGTAGGTATATTCCTGTACATAGGAGCAGTATTATAGTAGTTATATTCTTGTACATAGGAGCAGTATTATAGTAGTTATATTCTTGTACATAGGAGCAGTATTATAGTAGTTATATTCTTGTACATAGGAGGCAGTATTATAGTAGTTATATTCTTGTACATAGGAGCAGTATTATAGTAGTTATATTCTTGTATATAGGAAGCAGTATTATAGTAGTTATATTCTTGTACATAGGAACAGTATTATAGTAGTTATATTCTTGTACATAGGAGGCAGTATTATAGTAGTTATATTCTTGTACATAGGAGCAGTATTATAGTAGTTATATTCTTGTACATAGGAACAGTATTATAGTAGTTATATTCTTGTACATAGGAGCAGTATTATAGTAGTTATATTCTTGTACATAGGAGCAGTATTATAGTAGTTATATCCTTGTACATAGGAGCAGTATTATAGTAGTTATATTCTTGTACATAGGAGCAGTATTATAGTAGTTATATTCTTGTACATAGGAGCAGTATTATAGTAGTTATATCCTTGTACATAGGAGCAGTATTATAGCAGTTATATTCTTGTACATAGGAGCAGTATTCTAGTAGTTATATTCTTGTACATAGGAGCAGTATTATAGTAGTTATATTCTTGTATGGATATGTGGAGAGAATCTCTAAATCGCACATCCTCATACCTATGCTTCTGATATACAACTGTTTTCAATTATCAGCATTTCTTATGATAAAACATGGCTATACAGCGATGCTATCAATCATTTGCTGTGCACTATAAAGAGGCAATTAGTATACAGTTTGATCAAAGCGCATAGGCCCACTTACCGCGACAAGGATGCCTCTTGTTTAAGTGGGAACCTACTCTAACCATGGCGCAGAGCCGTGCGGCGACCGACACGCCTCCACACCGCTCCAGCAGGCAATGGGATCCAGCAGCCGCACAGCAGCCCCACTGTACAGTGAGGCCACATGGGCCCCGGGTCCCATCACTCCACCAGCATAGGTATGAGGATGTGCGATTTAGAGATTCTCTCCACATATCCATACAATTTATGCTATAAACTTCTTTTCCCCCCTCCCCTGAATCAGCACTCCTCCCCATGTGGCTCAGGTGCTTTTTAAATTAGCAGAAGTCTGCAAAGGGTTTATATATTCCTACCACATCTCAGTTGGAGTTCCTGAGAGGCTGTGAACAGGTGAGCCATTTGCACCAGTTCACATGCGGCGCTGGACGGCGGCCGTCTCTGCTTCTGTGCCGTGCTGGTGGAGTGATGGGACCCGGGGCCCATGTGGCCTCACTGTACAGTGGGGCCGCTGTGCGGCTGCTGGATCCCATTGCCTGCTGGAGCGGTGTGGAGGCGTGTCGGTCGCCGCACGGCTCTGCGCCATGGTTAGAGTAGGTTCCCACTTAAACAAGAGGCATCCTTGTCGCGGTAAGTGGGCCTATGCGCTTTGATCAAACTGTATACTAATTGCCTCTTTATAGTGCACAGCAAATGATTGATAGCATCGCTGTATAGCCATGTTTTATCATAAGAAATGCTGATAATTGAAAACAGTTGTATATCAGAAGCATAGGTATGAGGATGTGCGATTTAGAGATTCTCTCCACATATCCATACATTATAGTAGTTATATTCTTGTACATAGGAGCAGTATTATAGTAGTTATATTCTTGTACATAGGAGCAGTATTATAGTAGTTATATTCTTGTACATAGGAGCAGTATTATAGTAGTTATATTCTTGTACATAGGAGGCAGTATTATAGTAGTTATATTCTTGTACATAGGAGGCAGTATTATAGTAGTTATATTCTTGTATATAGGAGCAGTATTATAGTAGTTATATTCTTGTACATAGGAGCAGTATTATAGTAGTTATATTCTTGTACATAGGAGGCAGTATTATAGTAGTTATATTCTTGTATATAGGAGCAGTATTATAGTAGTTATATTCTTGTACATAGGAGCAGTATTATAGTAGTTATAGTCTTGTACATAGGAGCTTGGAGTGTGGGCTGCAGCATGAAGATGGGGGAAGCGATAATCTGGAAATGGTGGCTGGTGAGTCAACTGAAACTTGTAGTGCTTCTGGATTGAGTACAACTGTGACAAAGAAAAGTTTATTTAAACTGGAAAGGCGCATTTCTAAGTTAAGAGATGAGATAAAGACAGAGACTGATCCCAAGAAAAAGCTTATGAAGTATGAATGCCTGGATGACTGCACACGTGAACTTGAACTATTAAAAGATAAACTAGATAAAGGTAAAAACAAAATACCTAAAGTGGAAAGCTGGGCAATGGAGAAAAAGAGGGAGGCCAGAGCCAAGAATGTGAAGATAAAAGAAATCATAGACATAAAAAATAAAAATTATGGCGATCTGTACAGTAGGGTGAAGCAAGGAAACCCTCAGAGATGTGTGGGTGCAGTGCCTGGAGGGTCACTGCTTTCAGGGTCACTATTTATGGGGTCTGAGCAATCAGTCTCTGAAAATGCTGGGAATACTATGGAGCAAAGTGAGCCATCCAACAAGGGGTTAATTGCAGTGGCCTCAGCTTGTAACTCTGGTGAAGTGAATGAGAACAGCAATCCTGTGTGAGAGCAGGAGAGTGCTTCATGTACGGACATTGTGGATGAGACCCCGCTCAGTGCTGTGATTGAGACCCCGCTCAGTGCTGTGATTGAGACCCCGCTCAGTGCTGTGGATGAGACCCCACTCAGTGCTGTGAATGAGACCCCGCTCAGTGCTGTGGATGACACCCCGCTCAATGCTGTGGATGAGACCCCGCTCAGTGCTGTGGATGACACCCCGCTCAGTGCTGTGGATGACACCCCGCTCAATGCTGTGATTGAGACCCCGCTCAGTGCTGTGATTGAGACCCCGCTCAGTGCTGTGATTGAGACCCCGCTCAGTGCTGTGGGTGAGACCCCGCTCAGTGTTGTGGGTGAGACCCCAGTCAGTGCTGTGATTGAGACCCCTCTCAGTGTTGTGAAAGAGACCCCGCTCAGTGCTGTGGACGAGACCCCGCTCAGTGCTGTGGACGAGACCCCGCTCAGTGCTGTGGACGAGACCCCGCTCAGTGCTGTGGACGAGACCCCGCTCAGTGCTGTGGACCAGACCCCGCTCAGTGCTGTGGACGAGACCCCGCTCAGTGCTGTGGATGAGACCCCGCTCAGTGCTGTGATTGAGACCCCACTGAGCACTGTGATTGAGACCCCGCTCAGTGCTGTGATTGAGACCCCACTCAGTGCTGTGGATGAGACCCCACTGAGCGCTGTGATTGAGACCCCGCTCAGTGTTGTGGATGGGACCCCGCTCAGTGTTGTGGACGAGACCCCGCTCAGTGTTGTGGACGAGACCCGCTCAGTGTTGTGGACGAGACCCCGCTCAGTGTTGTGGACGAGACCCCGCTCAGTGTTGTGGACGAGACCCCGCTCAGTGTTGTGGATGAGACCCCGCTCAGTGTTGTGGACGAGACCCCGCTCAGTGTTCTGGATGAGACCCCGCTCAGTGCTGTGATTGAGACCCCGCTCAGTGCTGTGGAAGAAAGTCAGCTCTCAGAGGAGACAACTACACAGTCTGGAGCAGACATGGAGGTCAGTATACAGGACCCTCAGCCGTCCACAGTGTCAGGTACACAGCAGACTGGAGCAGACATGGCGGTCAGTATACAGGACCCTCAGCTGTCCACAGTGTCAGGTACACAGCAGACTGGAGCAGACATGGAGGTCAGTACACAGGACCCTCAGTCGTCCACAGTGTCAGGTACAGAGCAGTCTGGAGCAGACACAGGTGGATCTGCAGGACAATCTGGAGTCAGTAAGCCTGTAGAGGAGAGGCCCAGCACTGATCCTCCTGCTGACCGTCCACAATTCAGGAGACTGTTCTCCAATGTTACAAGGCCGGCTAACCCTCCACCTCTGAGGAGAAACGCTGTCAGGATTAAGTATACGGGTCCAGAAGAAAACCTCCCTTCCAGACTGTACATGGGGGAAGTTCTTCTGAAGGACTTCATGAAGTTTAAGGTATCTGAGGTGTACGCCCTGATCCATATCCCCTCCAGCAGGATCTATGACATCAGCTTTAAGCTTCAGTATGATCTGGACTTATTCTGGAACATATACAATGACACGAAAGAGCAGTCAATCTGGGAGCATCTACAGGTGATCCAGCTGTCCAAGCCTCAGGTAGTGAGGGCCACCATCTTGTTCCAGTCTGAGGTGGTGGCGCTGGCAGATCTGGAGCATTGGCTGAGCAGACAGTGTCTGTTTAAGAGTCATCCAGGAAAAATCTATGATGAGGAAGACATCTGGAATGGCGGATACACCGTGATGATACAACTAGCGCAGAACAATGGTGTGACCAGACATCTGCCGCACTCCTTCTACCTGGGCTCAGAGAAAGGGATATGCTACTACCCCGGTCAGCCGCGGCTGTGTCACAGATGTGGGGGCAGGCACCTCGCCATCAACTGCTCCCGTATAAAGTGCTCATTTTGTGGACAGTTTGGACATTCAAAGGACGACTGTACAGGTCCGGTCATCTGTAACCTGTGTTTAGGATCTGGTCATACTTTCCGGGATTGTCCGCATGCAGATCATAATAAAGGCAGTGATGAGATCTTCTCAGAGGCCATGGAGGAAGGTCAGGAGGATGTCACTGCAAGAGCAGATACAGCCCTAGAAACTGATAATCCTCCTACTGAAGCAATGCAAAGTACTACTGACCCTGCTGTAGAGAGTGATGACCCTCCTGATGCACTACAAGTACCAGCAGAGTTAGAGACTGATAGCCCAACTACTCCATTACAAGTACCAACATCTGCTGAACCACAAGTACCAGCCATTGAAAAGGCTTCAAAATCCAGAAATCCTGCTGTGGAAACTAAAGTACCATCTGTAGCACTACAAGTACCAGCCACTGAAGAGAATTCTCATATGCAGAGTAAAGTGACCAGTAAACCAGTTGCCAAACCACCTAAAGAACTGGCCTCTACGTCTACAAAGCCTGATGGTCCAGCTGCAGGGCTCAGGAAGCTCAGGAGGTCCTCTGTGGATGAAGAGGGGTTCCAGACTGTAAAAAGAAAGAACAGCACTACAGCAAAGAAAACCCCGGGTCCAGAGTTGGCAGACCTCAACGTCTCCGGAGATAATTTTTGTACAGCCCAGCACCAGGACCCGACTCTATCCTGAGCCTGGGAGAATGTGGTAGTAGTTGAGGGTGAGCCGCAACAACCGGGGCCGAGTCTATGCTCCCCCGTTTTATGGTTCAACAGGAGATGCTGTACCGGGTAAATCAACTACGGGGTGAGCATATTGAACAGCTCGTGGTGCCCAAGGCTTATCGCAAGCTCGTGTTGGAGTTAGCCCACCAACATGTTCTTGGGGGGGGACACCTGGGCCAGCAGAAAACACAGGACCGGATTCTACAGCGGTTCTACTGGCCCAGTGTGTTCAGAGAGGTGGAAGAATATTGCAAGTCTTGCCCAACCTGCCAGATAACCAGCCCCCAGCCACATTTCCGTAGTCGTCTGGTACCTCTCCCGATTATTGAGGTTCCATTCGAGCGGATCACTATGGATCTCATAGGTCCAGTACCAAAGTCCGCAAAAGGGCACCAACACATCTTGGTCATCTTCGACTACGCCACTCAGTACCCAGAGGCGGTGCCACTGCGTCATACATTAGCCAAACTCATAGCTAAGGAGTTAATGGAGATGTTTTCTCGAGTGGGTCTGCCTAAGGAGGTTCTGACTGACCAAGGGACCCCATTTATGTCCAAGGTCATGAGGGAACTCTGTAAGTTGCTCCACATAAAACAGTTACGGACGTCATTGTATCATCCGCAAATGGATGGCCTGGTAGAGAGGTTTAATCAAACATAAAAAAATATGTTAAAAAGAGCGGTGTCTAAGGATAGGATGGGATGGTCTGGGACCTTCTTCTGCCCTATCTGATGTTCGCAGTGCGAGAAGTGCCCCAGGCCTCTACTGGGTTGTCGCCCTTCGAACTGCTAAACGGTAGACACCCTCGCGGTCTGTTGGACGTCGCCAAAGAGGCGTGGGAACAAAAACCCACACTGCACAAAAGTGTTGTTGAGTACGTCACCCAGATGCAAGGATGGATGGAAACAGTGTTACCTCTGGTTAGGGAGCATATGGAGGCAGCACAGCGAGCCCAGAGTAGGGTCTATAATCGGCAGGCTCGGGTCCAGAACGGGTGTTGGTTCTGGTACCAACTGTAGACATTAAGTTCCTAGCTAGGTGGCAGGGGCGCTACGAGGTACTTGAAAAAATTGGAGATATAGATTACAAGGTACACCACCCATGGAGGCGAAAGCCGGAGCAGGTGTACCATGTGAATCTGCTCAAACCATGGAAAGATAGGGAAACCTGTACGGAAGCCAGCCCACGACCAGGGTTCTTAGGGGAACGGTTTCGGCCCCTCTGTCTGCAGCCAGGAAAGCGGCTGCCACAGTGAAAATTGCTTACAGCCTCTCCTCTAAACAGGCTCAGGAAGCCAGGGAGTTCATAAGTCGGAACACGGATGTGTTCTCGGACCTCCCTGAACGCACTTCCATAATCCGGCATGACATTATCAATGAGCCTCAGGCAAAAGTCCGGTTAAAACTGTACCGGGTACCTGAGGCTCGGCGACAAGCCATCGCGGACGAAGTGCAGCTAATGCTCCAGCTAGGTGTCATCGAGGAGTCAAAAAGTGAATGGGCCAGTCCGATAGTCTTAATACCCAAGCCAGATGTGACATTGCGGTTCTGTAACGACTTCCGCAAACTGAATGAGGTGTCCAAGTTTGACGCATATCCCATGCCCCGAGTAGATGAGCTTATTGAGAACTTAGGCCAAGCCCGGTATTTTTCTGTGTTGAACCTCACCAAAGAGTACTGGCAGGTACCCTTGACAGAGGTTGCCAAGGAAAAAACGGCTTTCATCACGCCAGAGGGGCTGTATCAGTACAAGGTATTACCCTTTGGTCTACATGGCGCTCCAGCCACGTTTCAAAGACTAATGGACGTTGTACTACGTCCACATCATCGGTACGCTTCGGCGTACCTGGACGATATCGTTATCTATAGCACCGACTGGGAAAGTCACCTACCTAAAGTACAGGCTGTAGTGGACTCCCTTAGGAAGACTGGCTTAACCGCTAACCCCAAAAAGTGCGCAATAGGGTTAGAAGAGACCAAGTACCTGGGGTATGTAATTGTAATGATCAAATCTCAGGCGAGCAAAATTGAGGCAATCAGCAATTGGCCCCGACCTGTCATTACTCGGCAAGTGAAGTCATTCCTGGGTATGGTGGGGTACTATATGAGGTTTGTCCCCAATTTTGCTACAGTCGACGCACCATTGACAGGCCTTTTGAAGAGACGCAAGTCGGTGATGGTTCAGTGGAATGAACAGGCAGAAAAGGCTTTCTCTGCTTTGAAGTCGGCCCTGTGTGGGTCCCTGGTATTGGTGACACCTGACTTCAAGAGGGAATTTGTGGTACAGACCAATGCCTCTGTAGTAGGCCTCGGAGCTGTACTCTCTCAGGACATCAATAGGGAGGAACATCCTGTTGTTTTCCTGAGCCGAAAGCTTACCCCAGCCGAGACTAGGTACTGTATAGTGGAGAGAGAGTGCCTGGTCATCAAGTGGGCCCTCGAGTCCCTCCGCTATTATCTGTTGGGGAGAAAGATCCATCTGGTGACCGACCACTCCCCTCTCAAGTGGATGAGCCAGGCCAAAGAGAGGAATGCTCGGGTCACCAGATGGTTCTTGTTGTTACCGAACTTCAAGTTCTCAGTGGAACACAGGGCAGGCTGGTTACAGGGAAACACGGATGCCCTGTCCCGGGTACACTGTCTGGCAAGTGTTCACCCTCTCAGGGTTGAACAAATGGGGGAGGTATGTAAAAGGTGCAAGGGTCCGTCATTGACGAAAGGTACGTGTCTCTGAGATTCCTGGCCTCTGTGAGGTAAGAACTGGTAATTCCATGTGTCAGCGGCATCTAGTGCTGACTGACGTGGTTTTGCTATTTAGTATGGCTGTAAAGCCTATTCGGGCTGGCTCTTACTGGGAGCAGCCAAAGAGCAGGGTGGGTGGCTGCTCCCCAATTTTATTAGGCCGGGTCTTGGTTTGGGCTATAAATCACAGGCAGCACTGTCAGGGGGTGAGAATTTACTCTTTGACAGTGAAGCTCTGTCAGTCTCTGTGTTGGGACCTGGGAGTTTGGGCCTGGGTAAAGGCCTGCTACCTTGTTGGCGTGAGAGCAGGTGGTTTCTGCTATGTCCAAGAACTTCTGCATTGCTGCATGGTGTGAACAAACACCAGACTCAAGGTGACTGTTTTCCTTGAAACTGACTTTTTGTTTTGCTTATCCTTATGTGTGAATAAACACCGAACTGTTTAAGTTAAAGACGTTGTCGTTGCCTCTATACTGTGTCCGCAGCCTGTCTACCAGAGCAAATCCCCACATCTTGTACATAGGAGCAGTATTATATTAGTTATATTCTTGTAGATAGGAGCAGTATTATAGTATTTATATTCTTGTACATAGGAGCAGTATTATATTAGTTATATTCTTGTAGATAGGAGCAGTATTATAGTATTTATATTCTTGTACATAGGAGCAGTATTATAGTAGTTATATTCTTGTACATAGGAGCAGTATTATAGTAGTTATATTCTTGTACATAGGAGGCAGTATTATAGTAGTTATATTCTTGTACATAGGAGCAGTATTATATTAGTTATATTCTTGTAGATAGGAGCAGTATTATATTAGTTATATTCTTGTAGATAGGAGCAGTATTATAGTAGTTATATTCTTGTACATAGGATCAGTATTATAGTAGTTATATTCTTGTACATAGGAGCAGTATTATAGTAGTTATAGTCTAGTCCATAGGAGCAGTATTATAGTAGTTATATTCTTGTACATAGGAGCAGTATTATAGTAGTTATATTCTTGTACATAGGAGCAGTATTATAGTAGTTATATTCTTGTACATAGGAGGCAGTATTATAGTAGTTATATTCTTGTACATAGGAGCAGTATTATAGTAGTTATATTCTTGTACATAGGGGCAGTATTATAGTAGTTATATTCTTGTAGATAGGAGGCAGTATTATAGTAGTTATATTCTTCTACATAGGAGGCAGTATTATAGTAGTTATATTCTTGTACATAGGAGGCAGTATTATAGTAGTTATACTCTTGTACATAGGAGGCAGTATTATAGTAGTTATATTCTTGTACATAGGAGCAGTATTATAGTAGTTATATTCTTGTATATAGGAGGCAGTATTATAGTAGTTATATTCTTGTACATAGGAGCAGTATTATAGTAGTTCTATTCTTGTACATAGGAGCAGTATTATAGTAGTTATATTCTTGTACATAGGAGCAGTATTATAGTAGTTATATTCCTGTACATAGGAGGCAGTATTATAGTAGTTATATTCTTGTACATAGGAGCAGTATTATAGCAGTTATATTCTTGTACATAGGAGGCAGTATTATAGCAGTTGGTATGAGTCTGTACAGTACACTGTAGAATACAGATTGTAGATAAACATCTTTGATATGTTGAGCTGGACAGGTAAAAGGAAAGCAATAAATTACGGCTCTGACTATAGACCCTACTGGGGTATCTCAGGAGTCCTGTGCTGGATTTGTATTTCCATACTTTTCCATATCTCTGTGTGCACTGCTTTGTGGTTGATAAATGCACAATGTCCTTTCTGCCAGAAGTGATGCTTTCCAGAGACCAGAGCCACAGAAAACTTGCTGTAAATTCATCTCCTTCCTTGCGTTTCATGCCAAAATAATCACACTTGCTAGAACGCAGGTTAAACTAGTGAAAATATATTAGTGAGACTATAAACTCTTAGAAAGAAGGAATGTGCAAAGTCAACTTTTTTCCATGATGAAAGTTAAGAAAGTATGTAAGGGAGATGTTGGTAGATCAGATGTGAGCCGGTTCTGTTACTCACACGATGTGGTTGATGAGTTGCTTCAGTTTTTTAGTTACAGATCGGCCATTTAGACATGCTAGAAGGTGACATTGGTGACAGTCCATAAGGTAGGATAATGGTGTCCCAAATCCATCTGCTCTCTTCATTGCTTGGCCAAGCATTATACCTCCAATTTCACTTCACTTTTTGGTGGGATCTGCTTTTTCTGTGCACTGAGGACTTCCCCAGCTTTTGGACATCCAAAATTATTACTTTCAGGGAAATACTAAAGCTAGAGAACCCAATAAAACACATTCATGTGCTAGAATGGAGGCTTATCTCATGTGGTGGCTTGTAGACCAATGGAGACTGACTTTTGCACCCATGGCCTCACTTGTGATGAGAAAGCAGATTAGGAGGCCTTGTTCTCCTATTCCATTGGAATCCCGATAGCTGGACCCGACCGATTCAGTAATGTAAAACCCTCTTGTTATGCATTCTGTGAGAATAAACTGTGATGTGACTTGTGTGAGAACCTGTCTCCATCAGACCTTAACCATCACGTGGCTGCCCATGACTTCTATACTGCTGGTATCTGCTGTTCCTTGGTCTATCAAAACAAAATTCCATTTATTCTCATTGAAACGGATACATCTTTTAATTATACCCTAGAAGGTAAAGGAGGTATAACTTATAAATGGTCCCATCCATGTGAACAGCGACCAATCAACAAGCTCCGAGCCCGCTGAATTTGCATTCGCATCAGATGATTGACTGGTTCCCAACAGGGAGACTTCCTGCCTGGACAGTGCTTACCCCCGTTAGTCGGCACTAGATACTTGACATTTTTGTACTAGGTTTATGACTTCAGGCAATGGAGATTGCTTTAAAAGCTCAAAATAACTGAAAAGCTTTGCAGATATATAGCAAATTATATAATAAAAGCCCCACAGCTCGACAGCCAGTCTAAAGGGCTCAGCAAGATTCTAATCAGCTTAGTCAGTGAAGATGGTGCCATGTTGCATCATTCAACAAAATCAGGTTTCTGGGTGAGGAGAGGACTTTTTTTGACCATTATGATAGGACACTGGTGGGAGGCCATCCTCTTCATCACTCTATTCTTTCAGAACTAATGTGCCATCAGAAAATGACCTATAGCTTAAAGTGAGTTTTTATGTTGTATATATCGTTTTAGAATTTTTGATGATTTTTAAAAAAAATGTTCCTTGTCGCTGCCTACAAGAGTGAGTCCAAAAATGACCCGCACTCTGGCTGTAGAATTTATTTTCATCAACTTTCAGAAATTACAAATAGATCATTTTTTGACATAATCATTGCTGTGAAGGTTTGAACGTGTTATGTCAGTTCATTTGTGACTGCTGCGCGAGAACTATGGCTGCCCCACATGTTCTGCACAGAGGAAGCGCAGCACGTAGTGGTCTGAGGGTGTGCATGGTGCTGATATTTATCGAACACTTTGTGCACAGTATGGAGAAAGTGTTTTGTCGCAAAGAAGTGCGTATGAACGGATAGAGATGTTAAAGGAAGGTCGCACAAGTGTCAGCCATGAAGAAGGAGTTGTCCATGTCCAGGACTTTTGACAACATTAAACGTGAACTAATTCTGCTGGATAGACGAGTGACAGCAGATCTTACATAGTAACATAGTTTATAAGGCTGATAAAAGCCCTCCGTCCATCCAGTTCGGCCTGTTATCCTGCAAGTTGATCCAGAGGAAGGCAAAAAAAAACTGAGGTAGAAGCCAATTTTCCCCACTTTAGGGGAAAAAAATTCCTTCCCGACTCCAATCAGACATCAGACTAACTCCCTGGACCAACGACCCCTCTCTAGTAGCTATAGCCTGTAATATTATTACACTCCAGAAATACATCCAGGCCCCTCTTGAATTCCTTTATTGTACTCACCATCACCACCTCCTCAGGCAGAGAGCTCCATAGTCTCACTGCTCTTACCGTAAAGAGTCCTCTTCTATGTTTGTGTACAAACCTTCTTTCCTCCAAACGCAGAGGATGTCCCCTCGTCACAGTCACAGTCTGAGAATAAATAGATGATGGGATAGATCTCTGTACTGACCCCTAATATATTTATACATAGTAATTATGGGATTTTACTAGTTTATGACGTAAAGTCATGATTTTATGAAAGACACGGAGGCTCCTATTGCATCATCTTTCTTTACTGAAAGCCACAGCAGCAAAGAAAACTGAAACCAAATTTACATATTGCCATAGCAACCGTCCCTCCCATCTTAGTCCTCTATATAATGTCCACAAGCCCTTAACACTTCCTCTTTCTTGGCGGATGCCACTCCAACCGGACCGGACACTGGATACTCCAAACTAAACCGCATGAAACCGGAACCATCCGAACTTGAAACATCTCAGAAGAGACAACAGCAGAGTCTTCTTCCAGAACCTCTGGAAAACAGGTAAACCTCTGATCCCGCAACCTTAGAACTGGAACAGGCCGAAGCTACTCAACAGGAACAAGCGGGAATAATCCATCAGCGGATTCATCCTACAAAGAGAATAAAATATGTGAAAGAAAAAGCTCCACCTGGACGAAACGTGCAAGCACGACAAATCAGCAAGAAAAAACACAATAGTACAGAATATCACCAAAGAAACTGTACATCATAATAAACAATAACCCAAGGGGGGGAATACATAAAAGGGAGGGCAATACTCGCCTCCGTGTCTTTCATAAAATCATGACTTTACGTCATAAACTAGTAAAATCACATAATTTTATTTCAAGACACGGAGGCTCCTATTGCAAGTTTAAAGCTGTAAAATAACCGAAGAAAAAGCATGTAGAGACCGGCAAAAATAGAATTCTTTAAAAGTAGACGCCCGAGACCAGTCGGCGATCTTCATGATGTCCTCCAGACGAGCCCCAGACACCAACATAGAGGTGGAAGCGGCACTCCTAGTAGAATGAGCCGTGAAGAACGAGGTATCCACACCTGCAAAGGACATAGTCCATTTACCCAATGCGCCAGAGTAGGAGTAGAAACCGGGGCAAACGTACGTCGATACGAGAGAAACAACTGAGGGACCCCCGCAGATCTATGCAAGGAGGTCCTAGCCTCATACTCCCGGAGACAATTGACCGGGCAAAGGTTCGGAACAGCCGGAAAACTGGGATAAGAAACTGAACGGATATGTGTCTTGGTCCGACGGGAAATATTGAAAGTGACTCCTTCCGGCGAAAAAGACCTGGCGTCAAAATCTAAAGCCCTGACATCTGAAACTCTCTTGCAAGAGATAAGGCAAAAGAGGGTAACCAGTTTGGCCGAGAGCTGGCGAAGGGAAAGTAGAGAATTAGATGGCCAAGTAGTGAAAAGATCTAAAACCAAGGAAACATCCCAGGTAGAAGAAAACCGAGGCCGAGGAGGCCGAGACATACGAGATCCCTTGAGGAGACGGCATACCAGGGGATGTTGACCCGCAGGACGTCCTTCGACTCCCTGGTGGAAGGAAGAAATCGCAGACCTGAAGAGATTTATCGTACGATACGCCTTACCTTCCTCAAATAATGACGTCAAAAACTCTAGGACGTGTGATACAGGGGCTGAAAGGGGATCCACACCTCGTGCCACGCACCAACCAGTCCATGATCCCCAGGCCGCTCTATAGGCCCTCCTGGTGCCCGGAGCCCACGACTGTTCCAAGAGTCTATGAGCTGCGTCCGAAAGATCCTCGCTTTGGCTGAGACGCCCGATATTCGGCATGCCAACAGGCGGAGAGATCCCTCTAACAGTAGTGGATGTCGCGCGCCTCCGGAGTCTAGGAGAAGATCTGGGTAGTCCGGAAGAAGAATCGGTGGTAGGATGAGCAGGTCCAGCAGGTGAGGAAACCACGACTGGGAAGTCCAAAACGGCACAATCAGCACCAACTCCGCTTGTTGATACCGCACT